>NW_013671815.1:55389-57723 GCF_000517525.1 Limulus polyphemus | reverse complement strand
AAGGTAAATATCTAGTTACTGTGTAGTTGTAATAAATTATAATGTGTTGGAATCAAAATAAAGTAAATATCTAGTTACTGTATAGTTGTAATAAATTATAATGTGTTGGAATCAAAATAAAGTAAATATCTAGTTACTGTGTAGTTGTAATAAATTATAATGTGTTGGAATCAAAATAAAGTAAATATCTAGTTACCGTGTAGTTGTAATAAATTATAATGTGGTTAGTGCTGTGATGTTAATGTCAGGTTCTGTGTTAGTGCTGTGATGTTAATGTCAGGTTCGTGTGTTAGTGCTGTGATGTTAATGTCAGGTTCGTGTGTTAGTGCTGTGATGTTAATGTCAGGTTCGTGTGTTAGTACTGTGATGTTAATGTCAGGTTCGTGTGTTAGTACTGTGATGTTAATGTCAGGTTCGTGTGTTAGTACTGTGATGTTAATGTCAGGGTCGTGTGTTAGTACTGTGATGTTAATGTCAGGTTCGTGTGTTAGTACTATGATGTTAATGTCAGGTTCATGTGTTAGTACTGTGATGTTCATGGACTTGAGAAAGGGGTTTCTGGTGGTCTTCAAGTTACATCCTGTTTCACCTATGTAAAAGGCTGGGCAACAGTTACACTTTATTTTGTAAATGTTTCCTGGTAGGGTGGGTTCTTTATATAATTTTCTTAACATGTTTAGTTTTCAATCGATGGGTGAAAATGACTCTAGGCATTGTGTTATGGTTAAATTTATGTCTTTTCCAAAATCCTGATAGAAATATGCTGATATTTTCTATATATGTGATAGTGCAAGAGATTAGGTTTCCTTTGTTTTTTTTTAAGTTCATTAATAGTTTCTGTAACTACGTTAGTACAGAACTGGTTAATGTTAGTAAAACATTCAGTTAAGTGTGCAACTTCTTCATCAGTGCTTTCTGTGGTGCTTATAGTGTGTGCTAGGTTTATGAGGCTTTTTAGAGAGCTTCTGGTGAGATTACATGGTTAGAAAACTAGTTTATGTTCTTTCAGCTGTATGTGTTTTTCTCCATGGATTTTAGTAGTGAAGTTAATGTTTAAAAAATTCATCCTGTAGTTAAGTTCTGTGAATTATACATCTTTCTGTAGGTTGTTGTGTAAATTTTGTTTGTTCATCTGGACAGGTGAATACAGGTTTATATATGGAAGTGACTATGGCATGTTGTTCTACGTGATGTAAAAAAGTGGCCAAAAGTACCAAATAATGGAGTTTCTACGTTATAAAATATAATATTCCTTACTGTAAAAACTGTAACTTGTAATAAAATATACTTAATGAGCCCTAAATGTAAGAAAGATATACTTTATTGATGTTTTCCAATGTGAATTTCAATGTCTTACAAAACTGTCTCTTATATAAAATAAAATTTTCATTAAAGACATTTGACATTTTGTTTCATTTTTTTATGGGTTGACTCAGTCGTCATTTAGCTGAAACATCACCTTATTTTGAGGGACTGAAACAGAAAGACGTTGAGGTACTTTTTTGCTATGAGCCGTATGATGAACTGGTTCTGGTCCAACTTCGACAGTTTGACAGAAAGTATGTTATCTCAATGGAAAAAGAAATAAGACGAGAGAAAGAAGACACCTCTGTGGAAGACTTAGGTAAAAAAAAGATTAGAAAATGCTTATTTCTAGATCTGTATTTTTCATTGTTTATTTTATAATGTGTGTGTGGAAGACTTAGGTAAAGAAAAGATTATAAAATAAACAGTGAAAAATACAGATCTAGAAATAAGCATTTTCTAATGTGTGTGTGTGTGTATATGTGTAGGTTTTTGTTTTATTTTCATGGTATAAAGTTTGAAAATTCCCCAAGAATCATAGTTTAAGTTTTCTAGTGTATGCATTAGTTTGTCTTTCTTTTTTAGGGTAAAAGAAAGGTTAAAGTTTTCTAACCAAGAGCCTTAAGTTCATATAATCATAATTCTATCACTTGTACAAGTAGAATAAACCCTCCTACAACGTGGGTTTGTCTAACGTGGATTCACTTATACACGCAAAAATAAAAGCAACCACTTATTTGCCAAACACGAAAAATTTGATTGTGCGAGGTTTGCCCAATACACAAACATATGAGTGCTCTAGATCTTTATAACTTGATCAACACAGACTGACCACGTCTCTTCTTTTTACTCATTTAAAGTCTTTATAGATTTAATACTTCTAACTTTCAATATAGTATGTATATCTTCACAAAATTTAGCACACTTTTGGTTAACATTATAAGTCCTTCACATACAAAAAGTCATATTTTTAGTGAAGTATTTTTATAAAATAAAATAGAGTTCTCCATTAATATATTGAGTATTTGT
>NW_013671815.1:43130-54389 GCF_000517525.1 Limulus polyphemus | reverse complement strand
AGTAGCTTTAAGCTCGTAACATTTTACATCTATTTATAATTAAGTTTAATAATTAGATAATGCACTAAAGAACATAGACTAATAATATGCAAAAAAAAAAGACAATTCCCCTAACTCTTAATATTTTCCTGGCTTTCTAACTCCGCGACAAGAGCTGCTACAATTTCATCCAAGCTAGTCCTTAACATTCCCATGGGAATAAACCGTGTATTATAAGTGAAACTGACATCTATCTGTTCAGTACACAATGTAATATAATACATCATTTGATAGATGCAAGCATTGATTTTCTATTGGCTATAAATAATATATAATTAAATGTAAGAGAGGACTATTAACAAATCATAAAAGAGAGGATGTGACAGGTGGGTGTGGCAGGAGGGGGTCTGATTTTATATTTGATAGCTCTGTAACCAAACAAAATTGAAGGCAATAAAAATTATGGTTTGTCTGAGCAATGACAATTTTATAGTGAGTATTTTACGTTTTATTTCATCATTACAGGAGAGGGGGGATAGAATAGAAAAGATACCTAGAGAAAATGTGTTGTGTAACACTAGGGGAAATTCAGGATTTTTTAAAATATTGCCTTATAGATTTAAGATATGGATTATTAGCTAATGTTTTATGCTATACTAATTGGTATAATATAAAATGTATTTTAATAAAATTTTAAAGTAAGACACAAAAATCTTGTGACACGTGCAGTAAAGGATGCCCATAAGTATAGAAATAAACAATCTCCAGTTTCCCGAGCCTCTCTCTCTCTCCACCATGTGTATAAGTAATCGGGCTTAGTCCAGTACCACGTAGTCAATTTATTTTTGCCATTTTTTGATGCTTTTCGTAATTACCTTTAAATAGCAGTATGGAATCGAAATGTAAAACATTTCCAAGTGTTAGTGAGGTAAAGAAAATCCACAAAGTTATTACATTAGCTGAGAACGTTCAGATCCTTGATAAATTACACAGCGGGATGAGTGTAGCATCCATAGGCTGGGAATATGGTGTGAATGAGTCTTCCATACATATGATTAGGAGGAGTGAAGAGAAAATCCGTGCAAGTGTTAAGGCTTCTGCCCCTATAAGTGCTAAGGTTTCTCAAGTGTCCAGGAGGAATCCATTCATGGAAAAAATGGAGAAATTATTGAATGTGTGGATCAGTGAACAAAAAAAAAGGCTCTGTTGTTGATAGCGTAGCTATATGTGAGAAAACATGTAGTTCGTATGAATGCGTAGTCTCCAACGATGTAGTTTGTATGAATATGTAGTCTCCAACGATGGAGTTTGTACGAATACGTAGTCTCCAGTGATGTAGTTTGTATGAATATGTAGTCCCCAATGAGTGTGGAAGTGCTGCAGGTGCCAGGGTGGAAGTGCTGCAGGTGCCAGTGAGTTTCAGACAAGTAAAAGCTGGTTTGTCTAATTTAAACAACCTGCATAATCTGAAGCTGGGTCAGCCAATAGCGATGCAGCTGCATGGTTCAAGCTGTGGTTCTTTGAATTCATTAAGGAAAAAGGATATACTCCTCGACAGTTGTTTAATGCAGATGAAACAGGTCATACATCACCAGGGAGCAGAAGGTTGCATCTGGGTTTAAGGCCTTTCAGGATAGGCTCACTTTGCTTTTTTCCGGGAATGCATAGGGTGACTTTAAATGCAAGCCTATTTTAGAGTATCACTCTGCAAACCCACATGCATTAAAAGGCAAGAATAAGCAACATTTGCCTGTTGTTTGGTGTTCAAATAAAAAGGCTTGGGTAACTAGGATGCTATTCAATGACTGGTTGCAAAATCATTTTGTGCATGAGGTTAAAGAATACCTGGCAAAGAAAAACCTTGGGTTTAAGGTTCTTATAGTTTTGGATAATGCTCCTGACTCTGACACACTGCAATTCAGCCATCCTATAGTGGAGATAATATTTTTACCTACCAATATCACATCCATCCTGCAACCGATGGACAGAGGAGTAATAAAGTCTTACTATACAAGGAATGTTTACTGATGTGCAACCCAAGCTATAGACTCCGAAGTTTTCGAAAACTTAACCGAGTTTGGAAAGCTTATATCGACTGTATCGATATCACCTAAATGTCATGGGACAAGGTGAAAGAGTCTACCATAAATGTATGCTGGCATCATCTTTGGCCTGAAGTCGTGAATGATTTCAAGGGCTTTTCAACGGTTGAGAAGGAAGTTGCCGATATCATGAGACTCGCTAAAGAAATCGGAGGTGAAGGGTTTGATAATATGAGGAGGTGGTTGAGCTACTGGAATCCCATTACTAGGAGCCAACGAATGAAGAACTTGAAGCGCTGATAGCCTCCAGCAACAGTCATGAAGATGCTGAAGAGACAGAACCTGCTAAACCCATCCTCACAGCAAAGGCTGTGTCTGATATCCTATGCAAGGCAGATGAGCTCACATAAATGACTGTAGACATGGATCCCATAATAATGGAGAGAAGCATTAGCGTTAAAAGAGGGTTTAATGACTTTCTAGTACCCTACAGAGAAATCTCAAAAGATTTGCAGAGGAAAGCTAAACAGCCGAAAACTACTGACTTTATGAAGCCCGAGTCAACTGATGTAATGATTTCTGACCCCCATCTCATCGACTTCTGTTTCATTGGAGTTTAAGGCCAAATTTTCCAATGATCCAGATGATCTATTGGCCTTAAACTAACCTCTCAGCCTACAAATCTATTATCATCATCATCAACAAAAGGTCTTTGTCTTCATCATTTGTATGTGAGTGTTACAATACTATATTATGTTAGTTAACATATTTTCGTGTTCAGGTGCAGGATATCACACATGAACGTTGTTATGTTTATGATTTTATATCTTAGTTCACATACAATACTATATAGATCGGGCTTTTCATTTATGTGTAAAAAAATCCATATATATAAACATTTATCAGACACTTAACGTGGCCGTGTTCCCGTATCCCTATTAATCTGATAAGTTATTGAGTTCTTCCAACACGGAATTTGCCCAACATAGCTTGCTCGAGGAACGTATCCTCCGTGTTGGAGGAAAACCCACTGTACCAATTTTTCAAAATATAAAATTAGTTTCAGAATCTTTATTTTAATTGTTCTAAATGACTAACATTCAAGAGAAACTTTTTCATACATGTGTTTTCTTATTTGCTTGTTCGAGACATTTACATTTATGAAAGTGGGCATTAGTACTGTTCTGAGTTGATTTTTCACATATCAAGTGCTTATCATAATGTTCTTTATGATATCAGTACAAGCAAGATTTCTTTCAATTTTAAGCTTGAGGAATTTCTTTAGTGTCCATTGGGATATTTAATAATGTACTGCAAGACCAAATACAAAAGGTTTTGTAGTTTGTTACTTAGTCTAGAAGAAATGAACGGAAACATTTTCACACATTTCATGTTATTTCATAATCTCTACATGAATGGTACTTAGATTTTAACTATTACACATATTATTTTTTATTTCTGTAACATTATGATTAAGATTAAAAGACACACACAGTTGTAATATCAGTAAATACTGATAATCTGGCCAAAATAAATATTTTTTGCGATATCCATAAAGAAAAATTAAGATAAAACTGATATCATCTTTCATTTCTAGGAGAAGATAGTCTGTCAAAAACTGAAGCCACGAGTTTAGTCGATTGGCTGAAAGGAACTCTGGGAGACAAAGCCCATAAAGTACAGGTAAGCTGTGTTTTATTTTAAGAAACATTCATATGTTGGAGTAGTGTGTGTTGTTTTTATATAAAAGGTTTGTATCAGTGGAATACTGTGTTTGAATTTTCAAACTGTAAGTTGTTATGTTGGAATACTATGCTTGTGTTGTTTTCTCAGCATTTATTACATTAACTACCTCTTTCTGGAGAAGTAAGGAGTGGATAATTTAGTGTTATCAGAACCAGCTTGTATTTTAAACAACACCTTCGTGATCCCAGAAGTAACCATCAGATCACCACTTTTTGTAGTGTTCACTACTAACATGGCATCGTGTTGATTAACTTAATGTTTGTGCATGTTAGGAAACCACGTAAAGAACTGACCAATTGGGTGAAATCACTTAGTTTCTATATAAACTACACAACAGTGGGATTAATAACACTGTTGTTGACAGTTTGTATGTGTCTCCTATATTGTTAGAGATCTGTAGCCAACAACATCATCCACTCACAAGCAAACAAGATAAACGTTTTTTTTTAACTAATGAAATCCTCTGAATAGGTGGAGTAAGCAGTCACCTTAACCTTCATTACACAATTTTCTGGAGTACAGCCTTCAAAAGTACTTTTCACTAAACTTATGTTAGATATACATGAATGTTTTAATCTAACGATACTGCAATTGTTAAATTTAGTTATTTTTACAAGCAATAGTTTATTGCTGGTTTGTTTGCAAAACTGTGCAAATCCTACGTTGTGTGGTTCAATTATTGTGAATTGGCCTTTGTTGCATTTTTGCATCATGATATTAGAATGGTCTTAAGTTTTCTCATTGTTTTGATCCAATATTATTACATCCTATCTCATAGTGTGTAGAAAGCTCTAGGCCTCAGTCGGGCTATTTATAAATACGCATCCAAAATGTATTTCAAGTTAGTTTTATAGGAAGTTAAGTGAAAGTTAGTGAGAGGCAAATAGATCTAGAGTATGTGTTTATAAATTTAATCAAAAGAGTTTATTGTGGCAATTTATAAAATGAAATTATCACAGACTGTATTGTAACAACAGAGTAGAGAATAATAATTTGTCTTTTCAATTGTATTCTAAAATAATTGAACAAACATGTGTGGAATTTTGGCAAAAAGAGACAATTATTTAAAGTTTTGTAATGTAATGAACATTTGTATATACGTTTGACTTGTTTTAATATAGGCCAGGCTTAAAAATTATTAGGTAGGTAATTTATTTATTTTTTAAAAATTGCTTTGCAAAAAAAAAATTTCAGAAATAATTAGTTTCGTGATCACCTAAAACATAACGCATTAAACCATGAATACAGTTACAATCAACATTTATTTTAGGAAGAGAATTACAGAAATTTCAAATTCTTGCTGGTCACTGTTGCCAACAGTTTTGCGGTTATTCGATTTCATCTTGTTTGCCAAGAAAATCTACGATTACTTCCCTCCACCTGGATAAGTTTCCAATCTGAATTAATTTGTTTTTCATCCTAATCATCAATCTGCGAGAACATTTTTTGGAGACAGATACACGAAACAGACTTGTGTTCACCATGTTGTTGATGTATGCTCGTCAATAGTAAATTCTCACCTACTAGGTTGTGTATGTATTACTTTAGTGTAAAGAGTCGTAGGGACAAGATAAGCCATGTTGTTGATGTATGCTCATCAATAGCAAATTCTCCCCCACTAGGTCGTGTATGTATTAATTTGTGTAAAGAGTCGTAGGGACAAGATAAGCCATGTTGTTGATGTATGCTCGTCTATAGCAAATTCTCCCCCATTAGGTCGTGCATGTATTACTTTAGTGTAAAGAGTCGTAGGGGACAAGATAAGCCATGTTGTCAAACTTCAGTCCATTGAAATTAAAGAATAGGTTGAACAATCACCAAGTTTTTGTTATATTTTTATTTAAAGAAGGATGACATTTCGAGCTATCACTCCTCAACAGATTGTACAGCTTCTATACGCTCTTTACAGCTAAACTTACAAACATACAGACTAGATCTGTGTTACTATATCTCTCACTAACTTTGTCTTACTTGAAGTACATTTTAGACACATATTGATAAATAGCAACTGAGGCCTAGAACATGATGCAATAATACAAAATTTACAATACTTGAACTCCACAACATATGAGTTACGTAAAGAAACTATACAACAGCTGAACTCCACAACATATGAGTTACGTAAAGAAAGTATACAACAGTTGAACTCCACAATATACGAGTTACGTAAACAAACTATACAACAATTTACAACAGTTGAACTCCACAACATACGAGTTACGTAAACAAACTATACAACAATTTACAACAGTTGAACTCCACAACATACGAGTTACGTAAACAAACTATACAACAATTTACAACAGTTGAACTCCACAACATACGAGTTACGTAAACAAACTATACAACAGTTGAACTCCACAACATACGAGTTACATAAACAAACTATACAACAATTTACAACAGTTGAACTCCACAACATATGAGTTAGGTAAAGAAATTATCACTTCTAAAAATAACTAAATTTAACACTCACACTAAACTTAAATTAAAACAGTCGTGTATATCTAACAATATTCTAACCAAAATATGGCGCTAAAAAATTTTAAACTCAACAAATTTTGTTAGATGGGTTGGTAGGAGTAATTGGTGAAAATAAAATTTCCCTGGTCATAATGTCATAAAAATCTTTCCAATTTCAGAAGATTGGTTGGGTTACAGCAAACAGAAATATTTTTAAGCCTGACCATATCTGTTATTTTTAAACAAATGGATTGTGTGCTGTTTGTTTATTGAAATTTATCACCAGCAAAGAATCCTGCTCACACATATGAAAAACCCCAGCCTTCATAAGTAAACTCATCATTAAATTAAGATTTGTTTCATTAAAGTAATTACGTTCTATCTGAACAAATAAATCAAGGAAAACATGTGAATCATGCAGCATGAAATCATTGTTTGTTCTGGTGCATGTGTTTATATAAATATTTTGTGATTGTAAACACGTCCATCTTACTGAGCCCCGTTGCCATGTAGATAACAAAACGACTGTCCTCTCATCCGTGTCTGGTCTCCGTTGAAGAAATGGCTGCGGCACGCCACTTTGTACGTACGTCTCTTCAGTCCATTCCAGAAGATCAAAGGTATAAACTATTGGAACCCACTCTCCAGATTAACCCCAGGTAAGATGTCACTTTGAAAACTTCATTACTCACTAATAACTCGATTTAAATCCAGTATTTTAAGGGTTAGAATGGCTTTCTTCTGCTGTGTTGAGGTAAATCGTGTATGAGCAGCTTTTAGAAATATTAAAATCCTAACTAATCCAAATGTTTTTATTCTATTAGATAGTTGAAAGTTATGTAAGTTTTTGTAACAATAGTTGTCGGTATTAACTTGTGATAGTGTTCTATAAAGTGTTGAATCAGCATATGTAAATATTGTAACAGATAAAAAGAACTGGTAGTTAAGTTCTTATGCAATGACATTAAATTTGAGGTTTTGTGAATATTTCAACAGTGTAGTTAAGATGATATTTCTTAGCTATTCTAGTTTAACTTATTTTTATTACAGCCATCCAATCATGAAGAAACTGAGCTTATTAAAAGACAATAATCCACAGTTAGCTGAGCTGCTAGCCAAACAGGTAGTTCAAACATTTGTATTTTAATTAGGAACAAGTAATATCTTACCCTTGCTGACTTTTCTTTCACATATAATACACAAAATTGGTTGTACACTTTATCACCAACATAAAAATGTTGGTATCTTAAGAGATTCTGGTGTAAACCATATTAGAACAATCCTTATTGGATGAGCACATATTTTACAAATATTAAATAGAGTACTTCCTCTTTCATAGCAAATTAAGCTTCTTGTTGATTCTCAAGGAGTGAACAAACTTTTATTTAACAGTATGAGGCATGATAATTTAGCTGTTTTACAATGTTAAAAAGGGTCGTATAATTTTTACACATTTATTTTTATAAACAAAATTAGTAATTTCAATTAAGATGTATATGCTGTTTTAATAAAATCACTAATATTGTTGACAGTGAGTTTGTGTTAATATAAAGTAAATTCACTGATATTGTTACTATTTGAAAGAAGGCAACAATTGTGTAATAAGATACATTGTAAAATTGGAATTACAAATATTTAAAATTACTGCAAATTATTCTTATGAATTCAAATTTATTTCAGGTTTTTGACAATGCCATGGTGACAGCAGGATTAGTGGATGATCCTCGAAGAGTAACAGGAAATCTAAATGAGCTAATTACCAAACTTTTAGAAAGTCATTAGAACAATTTGTAATTCCAAGAAAAGTTTTGTTTAGAACTGTTAACTTGTTCGTGTAGGTTGTAGTGAAGATAGAATAATTAAGTTTATAATTAAAATATTCCATAACGAACTTCACTGACCATGTTCTCATTACCATAGTTTCTGATCTATTGAATTATAAACTGTATGACAATTTCACATTTCACTTTTTTCATTGCTGAGAATGGTGACCTGGTGTAGTTTTAAACACAATGAACTATAACATTCTAGGGCACGTGTTTAAGTTATAGAGATACAGTTCCTACCACGGAATTAAAATAAATAAACATAACTTGAAGTATCATGTTTGAAAACAATCACTTCTTGACTTTATTATGTTAATGATTGGTCCTTTAATGTGATTTGTATATATGTGAACCATGGTTAGATAATACGTGGAGATTCATTCCCTTAATGGCACTGGTCAGTTACAACACGTTATTCCAGCCAGTCTGAAGAGCTCTGGATTGACCATAATATGGTTAGAATACTATTCTAATTCTTGAAAATTTTCAAGATGCTAAATTAAGAATATAGTAGGCCTAATTATAATGTTTTATGAGTGTTGACCTTAGAAGATTCTTCCAAACATCCACAATACTGCTATAGACTTGCCCTCAATAAAGTGGAAAATAAAACAGGTTCAAGTTTTTTTACAACACAATATTAATTCTAGAACATTTTAAAGTGTATGAATTAAGAACATTTGTGATTAATAGTCTAAAAGGTTATTAGATAGTATTTCAACATTTCTTGTGGCAGAAATTAAATTTATTGGATATTCCTGGAAGAAGACGTTAGTAACATAAACAAAAGTTATCGATGATATTGGAGATTAAGTAACCATTAAATTAATGCTAGTTTTAATGATCACCTATTATTGAAATGTAATGGTGGTCTTGGCATGTTCTTTCCTATAGCTGTTGACGGCATAATTAATTTATAGAAGTACAAAAGACATACCAAGAATACCTTGGCAACCAAATTGTAAAACTACAGATCACAAAATGATGTGTTATCCATGAGATTTCTACAACAAAGCATGATAAATTATTCCATGTGCTTACATTCTGGTGACAAAAATACTATTCTCAAGGAGTATAGTTCCTGGTTTTAAAGTAAATGCTGAAACTTACTCACCTACACGGCGGCAATTGTATATTTATTTTTTTAAATGGCCGTGATGCCCTCAGAAACTCACTAAAACCTATGGCCACCCTTCAGTTATCGTGTCCCACAGTAAAGGTACTAAAAGTTTGGTAAATTAGTAAGTGGATAGAGATGCCTGAAATTTGTAAGGTCAAAGGTCAGATCCTACAAACCTTTAAAATGCTTCTCCTCCCAGGGATTTTCAGATCAGCATGATATTTATTTTTTTAAATGGCCGTGATGCCCTCAGAAACTCACTAAAACCTATGGCCACCCTTCAGTTATCGTGTCCCACAGTAACGGTACTAAAAGTTTGATAAATTTGTTCATGATTTGTAAGGTCAAAGGTCAGATCCTACAAACCTTTAAAATGCTTCTCCTCCCAGGGATTTTCAGATCAGCATGATACCTCTTTCTTTAATTTTAAAGCTGATGTACTGTTACTTCGTAAATCTTATTGGTTAAAGTTAATACTTACCTACCCGAAAGATAGGGCCAGTTTCCCAAGCCCTAATTAATTCTATATTTACTAAACTAATCGGTTAACATTATTGTGGCCTTTGTGCCCTCCAGTGTACAAGAAATAAACAATACAAGACCCAAGTTTATAGTTTCGCCCCTATACATTTTCATGTACAGTAGCAAGACCTTTAATTATAGTCACAATAATTTACAGAATTAAAGTCATTACAGTTACTTTCATTATCCAGCTGGGTAAACTAAGAGAGCTTCCACTACGTTAAATATTCAAGAAATAAGTTATTGCTAAACCTGTAAGGATTTATTGATTAACTCAAAAACAAAACCAGGTTATAAATTATAAAGCAGATTTTCAATGACTAGGGCACGAAAATCAGTTTTGGAATGTTCCACACACAAAACAACAACCTACTGCTGTATAACTCTCTCCACAACATACACAAAACAACAACCTACTGCTGTATAACTCTCTCTCCACAACATAGTTTTAGTATTTAAAGAAAGAATATGTTTCTTGATAAGTGAGTTTTAGTTTTAATCCAAGTTTGGAAGATTATAGGAGTAACATCAAGAACTTTTATGACACAGAGATTCATTTGACACAAATTCTACCAGTTAATACAACCACAGCAGTCAATTTAAAAACTTTAAATGTTCTGTAATAAAGTGAGAGGTCCAAATTTTGTGCACTTAAATACAATGTTTTAGCCCTTATTTTCATGATTTAGAATACAAAACAAAATATTTGTTCTATTATTGATAAACAGTGGAATAACTAGCAAATATACAGCCAAATATACTGAAAAAAAATCACACATTTTCTGTTGATTTGTTTCACCTGTCTAAATAGTAATAGATTTGTATATGTCATATTTTGTTTGATCATTTCAAAAAATAGGGGAACAGTTGCATCTATAACATCGACTAAACAAAGATGAATTATCTAACAATAAGATAGTGAATCTATCCTCTCAGTGGATACGGGAACTTTGGAACCAAAACGTACACATTAAAACACCACAGTATTAATCACTGAATACACTACACATTCAATGACAAGCTGGTTTCTTGTACATGATCCGAGACATCTTAGCCCCTGGTGGTAAGTATAAGAGACACGATCAATCCGTACAGACCCAAAACTTCGGCGAAGATGAGAATCAAGATCATGCCGACAAAAAGACGAGGTTGTTGTGCCGTTCCTCGAACACCAGCATCACCCACAATTCCAATGGCAAACCCTGCAGCAAGGCCACTAAGCCCCACACTCAAACCAGCACCAAGGTGCAAAAAGCCACTGTAACGATTAAAGATTTGTAAAAATGAGGAAAAGTATCACGACTTTATAACAATAAAATAGATCAATATTTTATGTTGTTAAAGATACAACAATAAAATAGATCGATATTTTGTGTTGTTAAAGATACAACAATAAAATAGATCAATATTTTGTATTGTTAAAGATACAACATAATAAAATAAATCAATATTTCGTGTTGTTAAAGATACAACATAACAATAAAATAGATCGATATTTTGTATTGTTAAAGATACGACATAACAATAAAATAGATCGATATTTTGTATTGTTAAAGATACG
>NW_013671815.1:41037-42236 GCF_000517525.1 Limulus polyphemus | reverse complement strand
GTTTAATTCTTCGTATTGTTACCCGACACCGGGCAGCTTGAATAAATAAGAGTTGTTTTCAATTATGTACAAGCTGCCCGGTGTCGGGTAACAATACGAAGAATTAAACTATGGCAAAAAGCTACAAGTTCTTCAAATACCTATAGAATGATAGGTTTCTTTTCTGTGAGTGTAAAACACTTAAATACACCATTTCGAGTTTAAGTTTCTTCATATGTCAATCATGGAGTATTTAACTGAAATATGTTTTCTGTTAAGGAAAATGTTAACTTAGAAATACAACTCACCTCTCCACAGAACAGGTTGCTAGAATCCCATATTGATGAGATAGTGCAGGGACCAAAGAAGATTAAAAAGACAAGCTCCTTTCAAAGATAACAATAGAAAACGAAAATTCATGGAGAGTGTTATCCAACAGAGACACAAGGTTTGTTTGTTTTTAATTAAGCACAAAGCTACACAATGGACTATCTGTACCACGGGTATTAAAATCAAGAAACAAGGTAATAATTTAGTTCTGTGGGAGGTGATTAGCATTTCTGAATTAAGAAGTATTCATTCTGTTACTTAACTCTTTTGCAACAAACTCCATATAATATACACGAGTTAAGTATTTATAATATAACTTTTAATGCAGTAAGTGTATCTTCACAAAATTTGGTAGACTTTTGGTAATGATTACAAGTCTTTTGTACATAAAAAATTAGATTTTTTAATGAAGTAATTTTACTAAAAATTTGTTTGTGAAAATATCGAGTTTGTTTCATTACCAGTTCAAGTGTGAAGTGATTTTCATGTTATAACTAAAGTACTATTATTTGTCCCAAATATCTCAAATATTATTTGTGTAATCTCTAAAACCTCCTAAATACATTGCAAATGTTTGTTTTCAGTAAAACTTTATATTTTTTCTGTTATTTTCTCTACCCTAACTCTATGGGGTCTGTCAATTTGACCAGCCTTGTAACCACCATAAAAAATTAGGAAATAAATTTAAATTATGCATTTTTCGTTCTAAAATGACTACAGATTATAACACAAATGTTTAGTCTAAATAAGTTAAATCTCATAAAGTTATACATTTATATCTATTATTTTTATCATATTGACCTTCCAGCCATGCTGGGCTAATAATACAGAAGTTACAATGATGTGGCACACGCTCACTCGTGATCCAATAATATAAAACTGACCTTTAG
>NW_013671815.1:37545-40590 GCF_000517525.1 Limulus polyphemus | reverse complement strand
TAAATATAGAAGTAAAGCAAACAATTATCTCTTCAAGCTACAACCTTTGTACTCGTTTGCTGCTTGTTGTAGGCTGTTAAGCCTTATGACATTTTCCATGTGGAGGATTTGAAAAGAAAATTTATTTTAGGTTTTATATATACATTTTAAATAACCAAAAATCATAAGTTACTATATTAAAACCATACAATTCCACTATAATTTATCAAGCATAGTAACTAAGATGTATTTGAGTCTAAAAAAATATGAAATTTCGTGCTCACTAAAGACGTACTTTATTGTTTGAAATCTTGTGTGAAAAGAACGAGATTAACACAATAACATGTAAAAATGGCTGAGAAAACCACTAGGGGGACATTTTGAGCTTTTGATTGGTTATTCATGTCATACATAGAAGTAAGTGTATATAAGGAAGCATTTACAAAAATGGAAAAAGGTGGGTGGGGTGCCACTGTGTTTGATTTATTACGTGAGCAATATCTTAGCAAATTGAAGAGAGGCTGTTATTTTATATTCTAGCTTTTCAATATCGGTAATTTGAGTTCCTGATTCATATGAAACTATAGACTTAGTATTTTGACATCACAAACATTTAATTTGAACCAGTGCTGCATTCAACATACCACATGACACACAAAAATCGATGTTTAACTGTGTTTTTTAATATTTACTTTTAAATTAAGAAATTAACTAACATATAATATTAAACTTTTAATTATAATCTACAATTTGATACCAAACTTATTGAAATAAATTAATAAAATAATAGTTCAATAAAATTATGAATGTGAGTCAACAAACGAGATGACATGGCCTTTGACATGTGACCTGTCATGATAGGGTTAACACAGGATCTCTACTTCATCCAGAGATACCTTGGTGGCAGAAATCAGATGTAAAATATATTCATGATTTTGCCACTTTTGGTGAAACTTGCGTAGGATGTAACACACAAAGAGATATGACTGTTACAATTAAATTTTCAAATTGACCAAATTATGTCTGGTAACATCAGTATCAGAAACCTAATAGTTAATTCCAGTAATCCTTGTTGTGTAACAGATGGGTCTGTTAGATGAGCCTTCTTATCTCATCACTACATTTGTTTCTCAGACCAGAGCCCAGTAGATAGCTCCAAGCCCCGCTGACCATGACTCTTTAACATCTCATCATAAATCACCATTATTCCCTCAATTACCTGCACACGCAAGGTTCCAAGATGTTAGACTTGCAACCCATGCAGCTGCCATAGATGCAATTATGATGAATTTTTTGACAGCCCTTGTTGAGCCAAATCCTATTCTATATCAAGCTTACAACTGTCCCTTTGAATTGGACTGAGAAGATCTTTGTTGAAACAGTAACAATTTTGAAAAAATTTTTTTATACCTTACTTAGAAAGTCAGATATATTATAGGAGTTTAGAGACTAGTGACTGATGTATTTTAAGTGTTATAAAGTGTGTATCTAATTTTTATTTAAATAATGAAAAGAAATTATTCCTAATGAGTTGCACATCCAAGTGCCAACGTTTCCTTAATGTCTACATGTTACAATATTACCAGATGGGTGTTTCTAACAATTATGGATATAAACAGTGTTGTGTATCCAATTTTGTACACTAAGTAACATCTTAACATGACATAATACGTTCAGTGCAAATCCAACTTGGTGATGCAAAACTATAAAAGTTCTATAACTCGGCTGTCAATTGATAATGGCAATATCTAGGCTTAAAATATTTAATTTTAAAATAAAACTGACTTTTGTTGCTTTAACCCTTCATTTAATTATCAAGTATTAAAACATACATACTTTAGTTTAAAATATTTCGTGCATTTTCTTTAAGTATGCAGGGCATAGGTCAATGCTATGAGGAATCAAGAAAAAATAACTGAGAATGGTAGGATAGTAGATGTAGTTTCTACAACATGTAAAAGTCGTACAAATGTAATGCGTGCATTTTTTGCATTATGGTGTATAATTAGTACTACAAAGCAAAGTGGCTGCTTGTTAAGAAATACATAGGATATATGAATGCTAACACTGTAATCTATTAGAATGGAATAGTGTTACTGGTAGATATTAAGTAAAACTTGAGACTGAATCATTCCTCCTGTAATTAGTTTTCAATATGAAAAAATAATTACACAAACCAACACGGAGACTGTTAGCCTAGAATTTAAAAAATAATTTAATTTTAACTATTTTTTCTAAGCCAACAAATTAAAACAATAACATGGCCAATGTATGTGAAAAATTAATTTAATTCTATACCCAGTATGGCAGTAAACTTAAGATCTGTTAAATCGCTTTTAATCATAATCATTGACTCACCACTAAAAATCATTGCTGCTGCAGATCCCATCACTCCGAAAAAAGGTCCGTACACTGGAGTTTCAGACATATTGACTTCTTTTTATTATTATTCTATATATTAGATAATACAAAAAGATGTTTAAATGTTAAAAGGAAAATGTGCTGGAAATAAATTACTCTTCTACAACAGTTCAGGCAAAGAAGACGTCAACATGGACGTTAAGCTTCGGAAATATCATGTGATAATATTGACTGATACGTTATTTCCACTTTCCACATATACAACTATTTTATGAAAAACAAAAGTGTTGAATATTCCAAAAAATGGTAAAACATTAAGAAATCTCCAGTAAAGCAGCAAGGACAACAATATCTACATATAGATAAAAACATTTTTAAAAATTGTTTAGGAAACAGCAAGGTCTAAAAGCTTCTAATATATTACATTACTAGAATTAATAACTGAATTTATAAACCAGGAAATACTAATTTGTGATTTCTTTGAAGGATAAAATGAAAATAATATATATTTGTGGCAGGTTTCGACATGTTGCCAATTTTGTGCCAGTTGTTATTACTTGAAATTAAATTTATTTCATAAAATAGTATACAGTTAAGTATTTGTTTTAAAAGGTTTCTTGCGCAGTCAACAATAAATAACTGCTATTTTGTAACGATGCCTGTTCTAATACAGAGGTTATCATATTGGGGTCCATGAGAGAGCCT
>NW_013671815.1:29700-36603 GCF_000517525.1 Limulus polyphemus | reverse complement strand
CTAAAGTTTCTTCGGAAAGAATTTTTACGGAAAATTAACTAACGACCGGAGGCGTAACAATATCAATTATGTTTTTTATTCTGTTCTTTGTCCTGTATAGCTGACACAACTTTCTCTTACGGATGTTATTATCATTAATTCTTGTTTCTACATCGTTCTTATATTTACATTTTTAAACACTAATATATTTCTGTGGACAGGCATTAAATTTATTGCATATAGTTCGATATTTGTTTCTCTTATCGAATTTAAAAAAAAAATGTATAAAACAAATTCAGGTTTTATTTATTCACAAGTCAGATTACTATATAAACACATTTTAGGAAAATCTTTAGTATTTAGTTTGCCTCAAATCAGCATCACCAAAAGAGAAAATGAAAATAGAGAGATACAGTTAGTATTTCAAATTTGACGAAGGTTTTTATTAAGACGATTTACTCTACATTAAACTTAAACTTTTCGCTACTTATTGACTTTAGCAGCATAAAACTTAAAAGTTTCAATTCTCTCATTTGCTTTCAGATTGTACTGTGTATCTGAATCCAAGGGTTCACAGTTTGGATTCCACTGCGCAAAATCGCACCCTACACTTTAAAGCTGTGGATGTATTATAAGGGTGACGATCAAATCCCACTATTTTATAAGAGTAGTCCAACAGTTGACGGTGGGTGTCGTTGACTACCTGCTTTTCTTCTAGTTGTCCTCCGAAGGGTTAGCGGTAAATTTATGGACTTACAACGCTAAAATCTAGGGCTCCATTCTCCGCTGTGGACAGAACGCTGATAGTCTTTTGTGTAGTTCTGTATCTAAAAAAAATACAGACAAAACATTTTAGTCTAAAAGATTAAAAGTAAGAATAGCTAGCCCTTGTTTAGCTGTGTGTGAATATCTGACATAAACAAATAAATTAAGCTCCTCCTCTCTCTTTATATATATGCATATATCATGCAAGATTCAATATAATTAGAACTTATTAATATCAAAAAATATAATGACAGTTTTATCATAGAATTGTATTAGAGACAATTTTTTTCGGAGATTTGTTTTACAAGTTATTTACTTTATTTTTCGCTTTTTGAAATGTTTTCTATAAAGAATGAGCAAATGTTTTTCTAAAAATTATCATGATAATAATACTTTCGGTGCCCAAGGAATTTATATTTCACATCACATCCAGAATTTTATTATTTTATGAAATATAAACCAATATTTTAGGTAATATCATAACTAATAATTGATATATATATATAAGCATTTTATATGAAATTCTAAATATCATTGATTGATTATCTGAAAAATTCAGTGTCACGTGACGTAGGTGTCGCGATGTGGGCTCCATGTGGTTTTATTGTTACCTATATTATGTAAACTCAAATATTGTTTATTTAGTTTTGAATTAATTTGTTATCACAGTGAATTCAGTTTATAAATTTATTACTACCAGTGTGAATTTTGATTGGCACAAGGAATTATGAAACTTTCGTTTAAGGTTTGTATTTTATATATGATGTAAAAGTTCAAACCTAAGCCTATTTTCGTTGTGTTTATTTTAGGTTTACTTTAAATTCAATTCAGTTACTTGTTTTTGTGCAGCCTTGTGGCAGTTTATGTGATCGATGTAAATATAAAATAAACTGGGCGTTAGAGCTGAAGTATGAAATATTGAGGCTATTCATATTAACAAGTGAACTAATAAAAAGTTCAAGGCTAGACTTTGGAGTCTACGATTTGCCCATTAACATTCACTTCTCTTAATGGAGTTAAGTATCGGTTGTGGACCCTAATTTATCCCCTCCTCAATTAATAACAGAACGTAATTGCGATTTTTTTTATTGTTGACAACCCGTTATAGAACCATTTTACAAATTTCTTATAAACTAAAAGCAAGTTGAAATTTCATGTTTAGAATATCTTTTCATAAAATAAAATAATTTAAAGTAAGTTTTGTGGTATGTTACTGTAGGAAGAGAGAGAAGTGATTATCAAAACGTATAAAATTTTGTTGCATCCCTTTGAAATTTTCCTTTTTTTGAAAAGTGTAACAATTAACTATTCCTGATCTCCATATGCAGTAAGTCATCAGACCTAATAGTGCAATAATCATTTGCAACAAGATGTTCCCCAGTTTTCACCCTCTCAACCATTTTTATATTAGAACTTAATAAATCTAAGATAGCGTTATTTCTAGTAGGTTCCCTGACCAATTGGTGAAGAAAACCATCTTGAACAGTTTCTAAAAACCTTTCTCCCTCATGGTTTGACTCTAGCATTTCCCAGTCTATATATGTCTATAATTAAAAATCACCCATAATTATGACCTCATTAACAGCTGAAATCTTAATATTGCTTCCTAATTTCATCTGTAACAAATTCCCACTAAAATCCTTTTCCCTTTGTATTCACTAACAGAAACCCAAACAGATTCTGCTTCATTGCTGTCAGCTTTGATATCTTCGACTTGATGTAACTCACATTTTACACATAAAGTTACTCCACCCCTTTTCTTAGTACTCTATCCCTATCATGCAGTCTAACCTTATATCTAAAAGAAATTTCTGTTATGAAATTTTTGAACATTTAACCAAGTTTAAGTTATTCCCATTTAATCAAAATCCTCCATTCCAGCCAGTGTTCTAAGGTCATCTGTTTTATTTCTTATACTTCTAGCATTACATTAATAATAATTTAGCCTAACTTAGAACTAATTCTGCACTTTGTTCCTACATTGCACTGTTTTTCTACATCTGATTTTTTCTGAATTTAGTTTATCTGGGTCCTCATCACTATCTAGTCCTAGTTTAAAGTTGACTTTACAGATGAGTTAATAACTCTTGCAAACAAAGCAACCCCTACCTTATTTAAATGTAAACCACTGGACTGATCTAACTGACCAATCTGCTTGTCATTATATATTTACCTAAGCCTAACATTCAGCCCAAGTGATATATTTATAATTTCATTCCTACAATTAAGTTTCGGTAGTATTCCTGACACAAGTTATGGTCCTTTTCTTATGATACATCTGTCAGTGGAGCCTTTAATATAATAAAATAGCTTTGGTGCTTGTTGAGCTTTAATCTAAAATAATTTGTTTGAAAATATCCAAGTACTTGATCCTTGAAGACAGAAGTTTTCTGCATCATAAGCCATTCATCTTGGTCTACATTTTTTTGGTGTGATGGATAGTCAGTAAAGTTTAAAAAAAAACTTGCACTTTTAGTGTTTATGTAGCTAGTAATATCCAAACATCGATTTTAAAGACACTTTAGTATTTAGGTACTTCTTATGAGATGTTACCAACTTCCATTCTCTTTGTTCTCTCATTAATATACAATAAAATATAAACTGTTTTATTAATGTTAAACACCAATTTTGTTTGTCCTGGATTAACATAAAAATAAGTGACAGAATGTGGAGATTTTAATTCTTGTAAGTTATTCTTACAGCAAGCATCGCGTTGAGTAACCTTGAGTTTTTAACAAATGATGCATTTCTGTTTTGTTTTTTTCCCCTAATTTAAGCCAAATATCTTAATTTTGTTTTGTATTTGGTCCTTAAATTCATCATTTGGTTTATAAAATTGTACAATCTCTTCAGGATTAATTTTAGTTGGCTTTGATGTAATACAGTGTTTTCTGATTTAATCTGGTTTTACACGAAGAAGTGTTATGCAGAAAATAAAAAGTTACCCAGGACAGATTCCTCTTCTTCCAAGTTACAGAAAGGGTTTGGGTAATGTTATTGGCTACCTACACATTTCTAATTTCAAGTGTAACTACTAAGTCGTTATATTAAATCATCTATTTCATGGACAACTGAAATGATTAGCTCCGAAAGGATGTAGTAAATTCTGTATTACAATGATAACTTAAATTATCCATTTTTACTTTAAATGATAACATAAGTAAGTTGGATTAAAAAACAATTGTGTTATTTATAAATAATACATTGAATAAACATTTTAATATTTCTATTACAGTTTTCCAATCTTTTAGGAACTGTTTATCGCAAAGGGAACATTCTGTTTTCTCCGGATGGAAACAGTGTTATTAGTCCAGTTGGAAACAGAATTACTATTTTTGATCTCAAAAAGTAAGTTTATTGTATAATAAATATTTATTTTTATTTTGAAAATTGTAGGTTGTAATTTTCAGAAAGCCAATTTTGATGTTATTACACAAGATTTATCATAAATTAATTGGGACAATGAGTTAAAAGATGGTGTAGAAAAGATATGTGAAATTTTTAAAGATAAAGTTGTCTCTAATGAAAGATACACATGTTCCTAAAAAAGCTAGAGGAGCATTCAGTAGAGAGCATACCTCCACAATGCAATTTTGATAATATTCAGCTCTCACAAAATACAGTTCATAATATATTTGTTGGATGATATTACATAATATCAGAGTTTGATACATTTTCCAACCTGAAAAGTGTTTTAAAGAACGTAATATTATAACTAAACTCTATCATCAAGCAAACAATTTCATAAGTTTCCACCTCTAATCAAAGCAAAATTTGGCCTTTCAAAGCTTAATATTAAATTTTGCATTTCCAACTTTTCATTCCACAATTCAGACAAACTAACCAAAGGCAGACTGTCTGAACTCTTGCTAATTTCATGTGTTCAATTGTAATCATCTTGAGTAGTTTAAGTACTTCAATGTTTTTCTGAGAACAAATCACAAGTGAAATTCAAAATATCTTTAGATTCCTAGAGTTCTGTTTATGTTTCTTGCTACACTTAAATAATTAGCCAAAAGTTGTATTTTATTTAATGAAGATACACAGTTATTTTCTTCTAACCCAAGATACCTCTTTTTTTTCATAATCTAAGTATTGATATATATGTCTCTTTAGGTAGTGAAACATATTTACCAGAATAAGTGCCCATTTCCTGTTCAAGTATGGATGTATACATCTCTTTAGGTAGTGAAACATATTTACCAGGCTAAGTGCCCATTTCCTGTCCAAGTATGGACATATACGTCTCTTTAGGTAGTGAAACATAGTTACCAGAATAAGTGCCCATTTCCTGTCCATGTATGGACGTATACGTCTCTTTAGGTAGTGAAACATATTTACCAGGCTAAGTGCCCATTTCCTGTCCATGTATGGACGTATACGTCTCTTTGGGTAGTGAAACATAGTTACCAGGCTAAGTGCCCATTTCCTGTTCAAGTATGGACATATACATCTCTTTAGGTAGTGAAACATATTTACCAGGCTAAGTGCCCATTTCCTGTTCAAGTATGGACATATACATCTCTTTAGGTAGTGAAACATATTTACCAGGCTAAGTGCCCATTTCCTGTTCAAGTATGGACGTATACATCTCTTTGGGTAGTGAAACATAGTTACCAGGCTAAGTGCCCATTTCCTGTCCAAGTATGGACATGTACATCTCTTTAGGTAGTGAAACATATTTACCAGGCTTAGTGACCATTTCCTGTCCAAGTATGGACATATACATCTCTTTAGGTAGTGAAACATAGTTACCAGGCTTACTGTATAATTAAGTATTCTAATTTTTATTGATAAACTCAAAATGAAGTTTACAAAGTAAACTTTTGATAGACCATAAAAATCACATTTTACCAATCAGAAAATGTCCAATTATCACTATCCCTCTGATTTCTATAACAAAGCCACATAGCATAAGAATCTTTATAATCAATTGTCTGTGTGTAACCTTCTGATTGTGATTTTACAAAGATATTTGTTAGAGCACCCACAAACTTTCTACCAAGAGTTAATCTAATCAGTAGAGTTTTATCTTCTTGGAGATTCCAAATTCTCTGTCTAATAATGTCATCTTCTTGGTCTGCAATAAAAGCTGAAGTGTTTAGTTAATTTTTTTATGTTTATTTCAATCATAATGAATGGACTTTCACTGAAATGGTGAAACATTGGATTATTTGTTTCTGAATGATATTTAGTTTTTATTATGTACAAGAAATGTTATCAACAGAAGGAACTGTTAAACTTTCTGCCAGTTTTTAGAATTCCATCTCATAGTTTCTGGATCTTAAATCAGACTAAGTTCGAAAAGCACAAACTCGTTACTTGTTTGTTTTTTTTTTGGTCAGTAAACAATGGAGCATGAATTAATCTTTGAACATTTTATAGAGTATAAAGAAAGGAGAATAAATTTAACGTTTCTTCTTCTTCTTCACCTTCTGGATAGCATGGAGATTTAGTATATAAAACCCTGAGTGCTTCACAGTTAAGTCTAACATTCATACTTGTGAGTTCATATTGACGTAAAAGGGGAAAACTATTTGTGCTCTTTTATAAACTGCATTAATTTAAGCTTTTATGTTTCTTCATAATGTTTGTTATTTTATAGCAACAAATCCGAAACTTTGCCGATTGAAAGCAGATACAACTTTACATCCATAGCTTTGGCACCAAATGGCTGTATTCTTATTGCCGTCAATGAAGGTACCCAAATTCTGGCTTTTTTATATAATTTTGTCATAGTTACGTTAGTTAACTGTTAAAATGTAACAAACTATAAAAACTGTTACATAGTTAACTGTTAAAATGTAACAAACTATAAAAACTGTTACATAGTTAACTGTTAAAATGTAACAAACTATAAAAACTGTTACATAGTTAACTGTTAAAATGTAACAAATTGTAAAACTGTTACATTAGTTAACTGTTAAAATGTAACAAACTATAAAAACTGTTACATTAGTTAACTGTTAAAATGTAACAAACTATAAAAACTGTTACATAGTTAACTGTTAAAATGTAACAAACTATAAAACTGTTACATAGTTAACTGTTAAAATGTAACAAACTATAAAAACTGCTACATTAGTTAACTGTAGAATTGTAAATTTCAAACGATTCCTGAAACATAATACGTATTTGATGTGAAAGCTATGACAACAG
>NW_013671815.1:23959-28700 GCF_000517525.1 Limulus polyphemus | reverse complement strand
ATTGAAACGTTTAGGTAAACTTTCTTTACATTTATATATTTATCTTTGATTGACATGTGCAGGTAAACTTTCTTTACATTTATATTTTTATCTTTGATTGACACGTACAGATAAAATTTCTTTACATTCATTATTTTATCTTTGATTGACATGTTTAGGTAAACTTTTTTTACATTTATATTTTTATCTTTGATTGACACGTACAGATAAACTTTCTTTACATTTATATTTTTATCTTTGTCCGATTGAAACGTTTAGGTAAACTTTCTTTACATTTATATTTTTGTCTTCCACCTGTAAGGTAGTTCCAGAAAGTTAATTTTACAGTAGATGCTTACAACATTGAGGTGCTGTATGTTTATCAATAAAATTGAGAAGTTACTAGTTCATCAGTGATATTGAGATACTGTTGGTTTATTGACAATATTGTGATGCTGTTGCTTTTTTGACAATATTTAGTTACTGTTGGTTTAATATTATGATACTGTTAGCTTATTGACAGTATTGAGTTACTGTTGCTTTATTGACACTATTGAGTAGTGACAGTGCTAAGTATAAGCAGCTTAAGGGGTTCTGACTCATTTCGATTCTTTTATTATTTTTATCAGAGCTTTGACTTTTTCATGTTTTAGTATTCTAATCATTTGAAAAATCATGTTTTCAATAAAATTATCAAAAAACACATCATTTAGTAATGGATGGACATTCAAAAACTGAGCAGCAAGACTTCAGTAAGCACACATTTGGTGGGTACATGCTGATTGGTTGGTAAGTGGCAGCAAGACTTCAGTAAACACACATTTGGTGTGTATGTGCTGATTAGTTGGCAATTGGCAACAAGACTTCAGTAAGCACACATTTGGTGTGTATGTGCTGATTGGTTGGCAATTGGCAACAAGACTTCAGTAAGCACACATTTGATGTGTACGTGCTGATTGGTTGGTAAGTGGAAATGTGTGCTTACTGAAGTCTTGTTGGATGTGTATGTGCTGATTGGTTGGTAAATGCAGAACAAGTACACTGCATGATTTCAGAAAGTTTCTGGCACAGCAGTGTTAGTTTGTGAGTAGAAATTAGTTTTTTAACAAGTGTATTAATATATAAATTTTTTGGGTTAGTGTAAATATTGCAGTTTGTATATTTTTGTAGTGGGAAACAAAAATATTCCTACTTAAGGTTCCCAAAACGTTATTAAGTTGCTGTTGGTTGATCTACAATATTGTTGGCATAACTGAAGAGGTCTTCGGTTATAAGTCATGGTATAAATGAAAAAAATGTCGGACAACTTCAGAAGTATATAAAAGTTTTGAGCTCTTAAGAATAGTACTGGGCAGTTTTATCATTTCTGCGATTCAATCCGATTGTCGATTCAATATTTGTAAATAATCTCAATTACAATTAACCATTATTCTAATAAGATCATTTTTATAAAAAATAATATGAACAATTATTGAGTACGAGGGGTTTTTTTTTTTTTCAAGAAATACTAGTCATCTGTAACTGATGTTTGTTTTATTAATAAAAAAAATGTTACTTTGCCTTCTTCAAATAGGGGACGATATATTTGTTTGTCTGTATCATATATATAGAAATGATCACTCACCTTGTATTACTGACTGACAAGTTTTTTTATTTTATTTATATTTTTTTTGGTTTTTCTGACTAAAATTGAATTTTCTGCTGCACTTGTGAATGTATTGTCATGTTATTTGTTAACAAACAACAACACTTACAAAGCCATTAGGATGTCTGAAAAACACATAGGTTCAAGATGTGTTAACGTAAAATGGTAAAAACCCAAAACCAGAGTGCTCAGGTTATATGTTTTTTTATCATTTTACACAAAACCTGGAGACAGATTGATGTGTGTTGTATTATTATGTGTGTGTATGGGTAACAAAGTAAAACTGGAGACAGATTGATGTGTGTTGTATTATTATGTGTGTATATGGGTAACAAAGTAAAACTGGAGACAGATTGATGTGTGTTGTATTATTATGTGTGTATATGGGTAACAAAGTAAAACTGGAGACAGATTGATGTGTGTTGTATTATTATGTGTGTGTATATGGGTAACAAAGTAAAACTGGAGACAGATTGATGTGTGTTGTATTATTATGTGTGTATATGGGTAACAAAGTAAAACTGGAGACAGATTGATGTGTGTTGTATTATTATGTGTGTATATGGGTAACAAAGTAAAACTGGAGACAGATTGATGTGTGTTGTATTATTACGTGTCTATATGGGTAACAAAGTAAAACTGGAGACAGATTGATGTGTGTTGTATTATTATGTGTATATATGGGTAACAAAGTAAAACTGGAGACAGATTGATGTGTGTTGTGAGGTTTCGTTGAAGTTAATTATATTTTCTGTTATGACAATAGCTCATTTATATTATTTTCTAATTTTAGATTAACTTTCAAGATTTTGTTGCTTTTATGAAATCTTTGTTCTTGAATGTTTTTCCAAACTAATAACCTTGTATACAATCAACGTTTTTAGGTTTTTTGCAGTAGCCAAAGAGAACAATGTTTTGGTGTACCAAGCGCCGTGTTCCCACAGAAGAGTATACAACCCATTTGCTCTTGAACAGGTGTTTCATGCTGCCTATTCAGAGACTACTTGTATAGACTGGACTACAGATTCAAGGTGTGATAGTTTTAATTGACAAACTCAGATTAGATGGCTCGATTTTCTTTTAAGGGAATGTTTTATTCCTTTGATGCAAACCATGTTTTTTTCCAAAGAATGTTGGATTTCTCTTTGTTTAGTAGTGTTGATATAAAAGACTTTAGTTTAGATGTTATTGATTAATTTTTTTTTTGAGTGAATACTTTATTATTGTTTAGTTTTTGTTATAATATTAGTTAAAAGCAGACGATTGTAGGGGGTTTTGTTAATAATTTATTGATATTGAGAACATCGAACATCACGTGCAATATAGAATATAAATAGCGTGAGACAAGTGGGAAGCAGCAGACAGATAATAGCAAAAGAGAATAACGTTGGCATGAAGTTAACTACTGTGGAAGTGATAGGCCTAACATTTAATATGTTAGAATGAAACAGTTGGAAAGGGGATAAGAAAAATGATTTTATTCCATCAAAGCATGGTTCTAAAGTAATTGAATCAGCCTAAGTGCAAAATGAACAGGGGATCTTCAGAAAAAAGACCAAATGATTACAGTAACTCGCACCAAAATTGTAAGTGAATCACACAGAGAATAGAAATAGAGAAGATAGGTCGGCTTGTCAACCGAAATTCTAAAGTAGTTCGATAAGCTTAAGTGGATATTAGACAAGGAGGAGAGAACTACATATATAGTATTTATGATATGCCCATAATATCTATAGTGTTGAAGAATTTATTGTACATACGTTAACTTATTTTGAAAACAAGTGAAGTGCGTGCTGTTTATTCATTGTTGAATGTATCGCTAACAAGTCACAGAATTCTAAGCCTAACAACAACATAATGTATATTTATACTATCACAAAATATAACTAAAAACCTTTTTATTTTGACACTTGGCAAAAAGAAAAAAATGTCAAATTTCTGACAATCAGATGTATTGAATATATAGATATAGGGAAAGTATTTGAGATCTTCACTTCATTAGATCTGACTGACAATTAAAGTTTAGAAAACAGATTTGTTGTACAGCTACATGAGGTTTTGTCTGCATATCTTGTTAATTTTTGTCAGATTTGTTGGTTAAGTTATGGAAGAATCACTATTCGTTTCTACTTCTGTTTAAAGATTAATGCATTACATATTTTCATTTTTTATATAGGGTTTTGGCTGTTGGAAGCAAGGATATGAGCACAAAAATATGTGCTTTAGAAAGATTCTCCAATCTGTCTATATACACCCTTGGAAGTCACACTGACAACATTGTTGGTTGTTTCTTTGATGAAAATTCACTTGATGTATCCTTTTAGTTTTTATTTACAGTTTCATCAAAGGCACCCAGTGTACTTGATAAGTTTCAATGTTTCTGTATAGACATTTGTGTTATTCGGATCTTGGTGATCAGTATCGAAGGTCAGATTTTTTATTTTATAAGGCAGGGTGGCCTTCTGTAATATATTGAGTCATTGATGTCTGGTAACACATCTTGTTTGAACGTAGAACCAATATATTTGGCCATCATCTCTGTTGCTTTTTTGTTGTTGTTGAGGTATCTGTCCTTGTTGTAAGTTACTTTTGTAAACAAGTTAAAGAACTCATTCCAGTAGCAATAGCATATATCTGTTCTTTCACTTTGAATTTTTTCTGTTTTTAGTTTTGATTATCCTGAATAGATGATTAGGATCAATTACTGATTGTTCATAAAATGTTTCATAATCGATTTGTGAAAGTTTACAGTATAGAGAGTGGAATTCTTTCAAAGCTCTTCCTTACACTGTCTCCAAGAGCAATTGGCCAACAAAGTTTCCAAAAATTTTGTTTTATTCACTTCTTGTTAACTGAAGGTTTGTGTGGTATATTAGTATCTAGGTAGCACACACTGTTGTCAATTGATAACATGATCCTTTACCAAACCATCAGCTGTTAACTGAAGGTTTGTGTGGTATATTAGTATCTAGGTAGCACACACTGTTGTCAATAGATAACATGATCCTTTACCAAACCATCAGCTGTTAACTGAAGGTTTGTATGGTATATTAGTATCTGGGTAGTACACACTATTGTTAATAGATAACATGATCCTTTACCAAGCCATCAGCTGTT
>NW_013671815.1:20331-23253 GCF_000517525.1 Limulus polyphemus | reverse complement strand
GACTGTATACAGTCCATCAGGAGAGTTGGATTAGTAACTGATAGTGTTGGATTAATCTTGTAATCTCCACTGACTATATACAGTCCATCAGGAGAGTTGGATTAGTAACTGATAGTGTTGGATTAATCTTGTAATCTCCACTGACTATATACAGTCCATCAGGAGAGTTGGATTAGTAACTGATAGTGTTGGATTAATCTTGTAATCTCCACTGACTGTATACAGTCCATCAGGAGAGTTACACACTATTGTCAATAGATAACATGATCCTTTATCAAGCCATCAGCTGTGCACAGTAAGCAGAAATGGACAGCTGTGTGTGTGGGAATGTAGTGTTGATATTGGTGGATTAATGCCTCCAACAGAACAAGTGGAGCAACAACAAAAAGACTGTGATGATGAAGACAATATGACTGATGCCAAAAAAAGAAAACTTGGTATTTCAGCTTTCTCTGTACTCACTTTGATTTAAGTTTATTGGAAGGTACATTTTCATTATTTCACATAATTCGATGTATATGTTCTCTGCTCTGGTACATTTATAAAAATAAAAATTTTTGAATTAAGTTTTAGTTGAACTTAACACTGAAGATTTTTTTTTTACACATTTTCATTATTCTTGTGTCTCATTTAAGATGAAAAAGAAGAAGAAACAGATGACAAGAACAGTAAAGTTTTCTACAAACGTCGAGCTAAGTATGATTTTGTTTTTTACTAGTTTTAATCAATAAAGCAAGACTTGCATCATATAATAAATAAAATGTTAAATTTGTCTTTTACCAATTATGAAGACAAATAATTTTTATTGGTATAGATACTAACTAGTTTTTATTTCTTGACTAATAACAGTGTGTTTTAGATGACTGTTTTGTGTCTGTATGGGTGATATAACTCGGTTCATTTTATTTGTTTTTTTACTGTGCCGAACAGGAAATGATAAACAAACACTTCATCTTCCATCTTTCATCTACTTCGTTCCTTCCAAAGACTTATTAAAATGATACTATGTAATAAATAGATTATATAAAGTAGAATTTAAAGTGTGTTTTATTGTGGCCTACATCTGTTTTAAACAAGTAAAACCATAGTTGTTATTTTTCTGAATACAAACCCCCTGTTTCTTTTTATTTTTATTTTTTTCATAATTGATTTTCTGACCAAGCACTGCAATTTATCGCAGAGAACAAAATACTTGTTCTATCTTTTAATTTGCATGATGGGAATGATTATTGAACAGTTTGTTAAACATTAGTTACTTTTTATGTTGAGTTTATTAAAAATGTTAGTAACTTAATATTTTTTCTCTAACCAGAAAGTTATATTTACTTTCTTTGTTATTGTACAGAGTGTACTTGAAGGATTCTTTAAAAGCTGGAAATTCTGTGATGCTGACATCTGCAGCTTACCATAGAAAGTCTCATATTCTGGTAACTGGATTTTCCAATGGTTCTTTTTTACTGCAGGAAATTCCAGACTGTAATTTGATACATTCACTTTCGTAAGTATCATTTAGTTAAAGAAAACTTTAGTGAAAAAAATCGAATTTGAATGTACTTTTTTGAAATATATAAAAGATTCTTCTCTGAAATGAGAGAATGGAAGTTTCCTGAAATCAATGTTTTCAAACTTAAAAATGCATGTAGTACGTTTCAAATGCATTTATTGTTCATTTAACAGGTTTCCATATATTAAAAAAATTACCATCAACATTTTTCTAAACATATAGCACAAGACTAAGTTATTTGTAAACATATTTTTAATACAATAGTTGACCTTTATTCAATGTAAAAAAAAGTTTAGTTATTTTAAAGTGTAGTATCTGGATTAAATTCTAAATAGTTTCAATTGGACCTAACTAGCAACTGGTGTTTAACAGGTTCAGTTTTTTCATTTATCTTAAATGCTAGAGTTTATGAAATATGTTTTTGCTAAAAAAAAGTTTTAATTATTTTTTGTTGTTTTGTAAATGGTACTTGTATAAATTACTTTCAAATACATAGTCACTACCTTACTCATTTGTTACTTTTCACTTTTCTCTTGAGGAAAGCTATGAAAAAAATTTTAATTTTTGGGAGAGTTTCAAATACCTTTATAAAACATTATTCTGTGAAATAATAGTCACCTTAAATATCTGGTTTTAATTTTTCTATCTTAGGATTTCAGAGCAGGACATCTCGGCTGTAGCTTTTAATTGCACAGGAGACTGGATAGCCCTGGGGAGCTCCTATATGGGGCAATTAGTAGTGTGGGAATGGCAAAGTGAAAGCTTTGTCCTCAAGCAGCAAGGACACTTCAATACCATGAGTTGTTTGGCCTACTCTCCTGATGGCCAGTATATTGTCACAGGTGGTGATGATGGGAAGGTATACATGACTTATCTGTTCTGCTACCTAGATACTAATATACCACACAAAACTTCGGTTAACAGCTGATGGTTTGGTAAAGGATCATGTTATCTATTGACAACAGTGTGTGCTACCTAGATACTAATATACCACACAAACCTTCAGTTAACAGCTGATGGCTTGGTAAAGGATCATATTATCTATTGACAACAGTGTGTGCTACCTAGATACTAATATACCACACAAAACTTCTGTTAACAGCTGATGGTTTGGTAAAGGATCATGTTATCTATTGACAACAGTGTGTGCTACCTAGATACTAATATACCACACAAACCTTCAGTTAACAGCTGATGGTTTGGTAAAGGATCATGTTATCTATTGACAATAATGTGTACTACCTAGATACTAATATACCACACAAAACTTCGGCTAACAGCTGATGGTTTGGTAAAGGATCATGTTAACTATTGACAACAGTGTGTGCTACCTAGATACTAATATACCACACAAAACTTCGGCTAACAGCTGATGGTTTGGTAAAGGATCATGTTAACTATTGACAACAGTGTGTGCT
>NW_013671815.1:14053-19706 GCF_000517525.1 Limulus polyphemus | reverse complement strand
CCTGATGGACTGTATACAGTCAGTGGAGATTACAAGATTAATCCAACACTATCAGTTACTAATCCAGCTCTCCTGATGGACTGTATACAGTCAGTGGAGATTACAAGATTAATCCAACACTATCAGTTACTAATCCAACTCTCCTGATGGACTGTATACAGTCAGTGGAGATTACAAGATTAATCCAACACTATCAGTTACTAATCCAACTCTCCTGATGGACTGTATATAGTCAGTGGAGATTACAAGATTAATCCCTTAGTAACTGATAGTGTTGGATTAATCTTGTAATCTCCACTGACTGTATACAGTCCATCAGGAGAGTTGGATTAGTAACTGATAGTGTTTCCAACTCTCCTGATGGACTGTATATAGTCAGTGGAGATTACAAGATTAATCCAACACTATCAGTTACTCATCTTATTGTCGTACTTAAGATAATGATTGTCTGTTTTTCTTGTATGTATTAACCCTTTTACTATGGTCTGGGTGGATTCGACCCATCCTGTATCCCCCAAAGTAACCATAAAGCAGTTGTACTGTAACTTTTACAGATTTTTAGTAAACATTACAAGGCTTTCGTACACAGAATATCAGATTTTTAATTTAAGTTTTAAGATTTAAGTAATGACTTGCTTGTGCATTTTTTTTTTAATGTTGACAATTCAACATATAAAGTAATTTTTATTTTAAGATTAAAAATAAATTTATGCATCAGAAAATTGTCAGATTTCACAAGCGAAATCTCTATAACCTCCTGATAATCGTTAAACTTTTTTTTTAGGAAAATCTGTATTTCATACGTTATTTTCATTATTTTATCTCTGTATGAGTAACCACCATAAAAGAATTAGGAAATAAATATAAATTAAGCTTTTTTCATCCTAGAATTACTACAACTAATAACATGAAACCACAAATGTTTAGTTTAAATAGCTTAAATCTCATAACAGCCATTTCTGACTAAAATTACAGAAGGTGTAATGACGCAGTGCACGTGCACTCATGTTACCGTATCCAATAGTATGAAACTGGCCTTCAACAAGGGGAACTGTCTTAGCTTTGGACCAATATTTTGTAGAATACAATCACATTTCGGTTATAATATATTACATAAGTATATATATATATATATTATTACTATTACAAATAAGTTCTTAAAGTACAGTTATTTTTCATAAAACATAGAACAATAAAGAAATATACAAACAAAGATCTCTTTTACTTACAAAATTTTGTACTTGCTTGTTGTAATTTGCTGAGTAAGCCTTGTCAGATTTCACATATGGAGGATGTAAAATAAAATAAATGTTTTAGCTTTTATATATGCATTTTGAAATAACAAAAAATAATAAATTACTATATTGGTAATATACAGAATTCCACTGTAATTTATCAGGCTTAGTAACTAAGCTGTATTAAAAAATATGATATTTCAAGCTCCATTATCTCTGCTTTGATTCTACATAAATAGAAAGTTTTTTCCCAAGTAAACACTTCACAAAGGCTGAGAAAACCACGTGGAGGACATTCTGAACTTATGATTAGTTATAAATGTGTCGTAGAGCGAAGTAGGTGTATGTAAACAAGTATTTCCAAAAATGATGGGGCCATTTTGGTTGAGTCACTAAATATAATAATATTTCAGAAAATAGAAAAGATAGGAGGTTCTTACTTTATATTCTAGTTTGTCCATATCAGTAACTCGAGTTTCTCTTTCCTAAGAAACTATAGACATAGTATTTGGATGTCACAAACATATAATTTGCTGCATTCAACATATGACACACAAAAAATGATATTTAGGAATTTTGTTTTAATATTTATTTTAAATTAAGAAATTGACTAATGTATAATTTGTATTATAATCTACAATGTGATATCAAACTTATTGACATACGTTCATAAAATAGTTCACTAAAATTTTGAATCTAAGTCTACAAATGTGATAACATGCCCTCTGACCCCTACCCCTAGCGAAAGGATTAAACTACAGTCTTATGTAGATATGTAGCAGAGTATTAAACATTTTTATGTTTTATCAGTTTTATATTCATATGAACCATTTTTGAAATAATAAAGTTCTTTAAATATCAAAAGATTTGTTTTTCATTTGAAAACTTTTATGTTTTTTTTAAAGTTAGCCTTTCTTTTCAACAGGTGAAAGTTTGGAACACTGGCACTGGGTTTTGTTTTGTCACCTTTACTGAGCATGAAAGTGGTATAAGTGGGGTAACTTTCACTCAGAGTGGGAAGGCCATACTCTCAGCATCCTTAGATGGTACTGTTAGAGCTTTTGATCTTCAGAGGTGAGGTGTACATTCATTCTGAGTTTTGTTGTTCAGGAGTAAAGGACAAAGATAAAAAATGTTGATAGGTTAGATGACTTCACTTGTAATGTAGGCTTACTGTACTGCAAGGATGGCATAGAAAATTAACTTTAAAAGAAATTGGTAAGGTAAAGATGAAAGAAATTGACAATGATATTGTCTTGCAGGAAAAATTACTTTAAAGAAGTAATTATGAAACATTTACCACTGCGGCATGGAAACTGATACTGGTATTTATATCTACCACTGATACTGGTATTTATATCTACCACTGATACTGGTATTTATATCTACCGGTATAAATACCGGGATCAGTGGTAGGTATAAATACCAGTATCAGTGGTAGGTATAAATACCAGTATCAGTGGTAGATATAAATACCAGTATCAGTAGTAGGTATAAATACCGGGATCAGTGGTAGATATAAATACCAGGATCAGTGGTAGGTATAAATACCAGTATCAGTGGTAGGTATAAATACCGGGATCAGTGGTAGATATAAATACCAGGATCAGTGGTAGGTATAAATACCAGTATCAGTAGTAGGTATAAATACCAGGATCAGTGGTAGGTATAAATACCAGGATCAGTGGTAGGTATAAATACCAGTATCAGTAGTAGGTATAAATACCAGTATCAGTGGTAGGTATAAATACCAGTGTCAATATATAAATACCAGGATCAGTGGTAGGTATAAATACCAGGATCAGTGGTAGGTATAAATACCGGGATCAGTGGTACCTACCACTGATCCCGGTATTTATACCTACTACAGGAAGCTTTTAGATAATTTTTAATAACATGAGAATTTAATGTGGTTTTCAAAACAGAGGAAACTTTCTTTAGCTTAAAACTATAAATAAGGGTATTTCAAACCAGGAAATATTTGGCATTATAGAAACATGCTTTTGCAAAAACTTAACGTGTACTGGAACATAGTGTGTTAGTATTTAGCATTAATAAATAGAACATACAACTTAATCAGATTGATATGAAATTCAGTGTACTTTATTTTAAATGGATCAAAATAGTTTAATGAACAAACATGTTCTTCTCTAGGTATCGAAATTTTAGAACATTTACATCACCTCAACGTACACAGTTTTCCTGCTTGGCTGTTGATCCTAGTGGTGAAATAGTGTGTGCAGGATCTCAAGATACATTTGAAATATTTGTGTGGTCGCTGCAGACTGGGCGTCTTTTGGAGGTAAGACTTCTTTGGTTTTATCAGTAAGAACAGCTTTCTTAGTGAATCACAGCCTATCAAACCCTCCTGCCTTTTGAGATGCTGTAATTTTCTCAAGTCCAGATTGGCACAATTCTCGGTCAATCGCTGGATCTGGGTTAGGTAACTATCCATCCAGGAGTGTTTGTTTGACATCAACAAACCATGATAAAATATGGCAGTATGCCTCTGATGGCATTAGAGTACCATTTGAGCAGCTGCACAGTCGGCCCGGCCTTGCTGAAGAACTGTGATGTCACTGTCTGTTAAGGTGATTGTTCAGTAGAACCTACATCATAGTTCTTCAGCAAGGCCAACAACCACCTTAACAGATAACACAGTAGAACCTACATCACAGTTCTTCAGCAAGGCCAACAACCACCTTAAGAAACTTCACAGTAGAACCTACATCACAGTTCTTCAGCAAGGCCAACAATCACCTTAACAGACAACACAGTAGAACCTACATCACAGTTCTTCAGCAAGGCCAACAATCACCTTAACAAACAACACAGTAAAACCTACATCACAGTTCTTCAGCAAGTCCAACAATCACCTTAACAGACAGTGCAGTAGAACCTACATCATAGTTCTTCAGCAAGGCCAACAACCATCTTAACGAACTTCACAGTAGAACCTACATCACAGTTCTTCAGCAAGGCCAACAATCGCCTTAACAGACAACACAGTAGAACCTGGCCTTGCTGAAGAACTGTGATGTAACAATCACCTTAACAAACAACACAGTAAAACCTACATCACAGTTCTTCAGCAAGGCCAACAACAGGCGAGGAAGTGTTTTCAACCTCTACTCGTTAAATCACGAAATGAAGGTTTGAAGGACAGGACATTACCACACTCCTGTGGGTAAGCCAGAATCGATTATATGTGTGGTCTATCCTGATTGTTCCTTGTACCCAAATGACTCTCATCCCAGTCCGTAGCCAGGAGAGCCATGAAATCATATAAGTCCACATTTCTTTTTTTTTTTGTACGAAATGTATCTTTTTCTGCCTTAAATATTGAAAAGGGCAGATCCACTAAAACTAATGTTAATCTTATCTCACTTGTTTTATGTTTTTGTCAATTTTTAATACTTAGTAGCATGAATTTTTGTATATTATTGGGTATAGTTTCACACAAAATGATTGTTTATAATTTAAATTAGGTTCTTTCCGGCCATGAAGCTCCTGTGAGTGGAATCAGCTTTAGTCCAAACCAAGCTATCCTCGTAAGTGCATCATGGGACAAGACTGTTCGTGTCTGGGATGTTTTCGAAAGCAAAGGTAGCCGGGAAACACTTCCTGTTACGTCTGATGGTAGGCAGCTCCTGTACTTTATCTACCTCCTTGCTTAATTCACACATAGGTTTCAGTAACATTAGAATATTTGTAAACGTTTTTGTTTCAATAACTACATTGTCCATTTTTTTTATCATTATTTTTTCCCTGCTTGAATATTTGAAGTTCCACAAAAGATAGTAGTATAGAAATCTGTAATTCTTAAGTTGTAACTTTATCACACAGTACTCCTTAAATTGTGTAGTTCATCATAACTAATTAGTGCAATGATCTAAGTTTACCAAGAATAATTTTTTGTAATCCTTAAAAATGTGCTGCCATCTAGGCTTGTTTAATAAAAATGTAAAATAAAAATATACTTACTCTAAAGAAAACATATCATATGTGACTTTTTTCCTGTCTAGATGAGGATTGAATTTATGATAAAACTTAGAAAATGCAACATCCGAAATTTTTGTGACGTTAGTTTCTCAGATTATTATGACTTAATGCAATGTTCTGGTAGTTAAGGTGCTGTACTGGAAATCTGAGGGTCACAAATTCAAATTCCTGTCGTCAAACATACTCCTTCTATATGATTGCCATTTGGGTTGGCCACCTGAATGTAAAAATTCTTGGCTTATAAAATTACTGGCCAACACCAAACTAGTTGGGATTAAGGTTATTATGAAGAAGAAGAATACAGAGTGATACAAAAGTTGTGTACTACAATAATGTATCGCTGAATTTCAACACATTCTTGCAAGGTTATTGTATCAAAAGTGAAAGCGTTAATACAAAATTAGAAAAATGATAAC
>NW_013671815.1:11468-13072 GCF_000517525.1 Limulus polyphemus | reverse complement strand
AAAATAACACCACAAAGAAGTAAATTAGTCCTTGACATTTTAAAATAACACCACAAAGAAGTAAATTAGTCCTTGACATTTTAAAATAACACCACCAAGAAGTAAATTAGTCCTTGACATTTTAAAATGTGTCTTTCTTGTTTGTAGCTCTGGCTGTTTAGTTTAATGTATCTTTCTTGTTTGTAGCTCTGGCTGTTTAGTTTAATGTATCTTTCTTGTTTGTAGCTCTGGCTGTTCAGTTTAATGTACTTTTCTTGTTTGTAGCTCTGGATGTTTAGTTTAATGTACTTTTCTTGTCTGTAACTCTGGATGTTTAGTTTAATGTACTTTTCTTGTCTGTAACTCTGGATATTCAGTTCAATTTATCGGTTTTTGTCTGTAACTCTGGATATTCAGTTCAATTTATCGGTTTTTGTCTGTAACTCTGGATATTCAGTTCAATTTATCGGTTTTTGTTTGTAGCTCTGACTGTTCAGTTTCGGCCAGATGGACAGGAGTTTGCTGTAGCCACATTAGATGGCCAAATCCTGTTTTTTGACATCAACACTTCTGTTCAGACGGGCAGTATAGAAGGAAGAAATGACCTCGGAGCTGGAAGAAGAGACACAGACTTGGTGACAGCAAAGAAATTACAAGGCAGTCAGTAAGTTTTCTACTGTGATATAAAGTTGAAAAACTCATGGTATATATTTTATCTTAGCCTTAACTGTATATATATATTGTTGAGTCCATAAGTGGGACTTGGGACCAAAACAACAGAACTCTGACTTAATTATTGTGAATGTTGTGTGTTTAATATGTCAAACAGAAATAAAAGGATACAGTAGAGAAGTAAGTGCCTACGGTTGACCTATTTTACTGGTAAGGAAAATATCATCAGGCAACGGGTCGTGTGATTCAAATGTACATTAATGTAGTTTAGTGTTTTATACGGATTTCTTAGTGTTAACCATGTAATTTAAAATTTCTTCCTCATCAGGGCCTTCACTACATTGTGCTACAGTACAGATGGAGAATCGATATTAGCTGGAGGCCGTTCTAAGAATGTGTGTATTTACCATGTCGGGGAACAGTTACTAATGAAGAAGTTTGAAATTACTTGCAATCATTCTCTTGATGGAGTGGACGTGAGTTCCTTTGTCCGTATGAATAAAAACATTAATGGATCAGTTAAAATCTTTATAAGAAAATTCCTAAGCTTTACTTTATTGGATCAGTTAAAATCTTTATAAGAAAATTCCTAAGCTTTACTTTATCATGATCTCTGATAGCTAAAGTTAAGAACTTTTGCATTAAAATACAATATTATTTGTGTCAGTACTTTAATTAGTCATTTGTAATGAACCTGTCAGTACTGACTGGTTGTATTTAATAAACATTTGTTTTAATTAGTCATTTGTAATGGACCTGTCAGTACTGACTGGTGGTTGTATTTAATATACATTTGTTTTAATTAGTAATTTGTAATGGACCTGTCAGTACTGACTGGTGGTTGTATTTAATATACATTTGTTTTAATTAGTCATTTGTAATGGACCTGTCAGTACTGACTGGTGGTTGTATTTAATATACATTTGTTTCAATTAGTCATTTGTAATGGACCT
>NW_013671815.1:9015-10586 GCF_000517525.1 Limulus polyphemus | reverse complement strand
AGTTGTCAGTTTTATAATATAAAGTTTACACTATGGTGTAAGAGTGAAGTCTGTAGACTGTAGTTGTCAGTTTTATAATATAAAGTTTACACTATGGTGTAAGAGTGAAGTCTGTAGACTGTAGTTGTCAGTTTTATAATATAAAGTTTACACTATGGTGTAAGAGTGAAGTCTGTAGACTAGTTGTCAGTTTTATAATCTAAAGTTTACACTATGGTGTAAGAGTGAAGTCTGTAGACTGTAGTTGTCAGTTTTATAATATAAAGTTTACACTATGGTGTAAGAGTGAAGTCTGTAGACTGTAGCTGTCAGTTTTATAAAGTTTATACTGCACAGAAACAAGGCCAAGTTAGTGTAACTTTTTGTTTAAAAGAATGACACTTGTATTTATTATACTTTTAACAAGAACACAAACATACTCAAAAGAAAATGGTTTGATGTGTTTTCAATTCATCAAGACTGAAATATCTGGACATATTTTTAAAATCTCACTTTCCTTTTTATACCACAGGTGTTTGTGCTGTCATCTGGTGTAAAGATTGAGAAATAATAACTTTTGTCGTGTAATTGGTTGATCAGGACAAACTTAATAATGTTCAAGAATTGTACTAACTTGTTTACAGGGCGGGCATGGTCAACGGCAACAACTGAAGGATTGCTGATATAACTTAATAATGTTCAAGAATTGTACTAACTTGTTGACAGGGCGGGCATGGCCAACGGCAACAACTGAAGGATTGCTGATATAACTTAATAATGTTCAAGAATTGTACTAACTTGTTTACAGGGCGGGCATGGTCAACGGCAACAACAGAAGGATTGCTGATATAACTTAATAATGTTCAAGAATTGTACTAACTTGTTTACAGGGCGGGCATGGTCAACGGCAACAACAGAAGGATTGCTGATATAACTTAATAATATTCAAGAATTGTACTAACTTGTTTACAGGATGGGCATGGTCAACGGCAACAACTGAAGGATTGCTGATATAACTTAATAATATTCAAGAATTGTACTAACTTGTTTACAGGATGGGCATGGTCAACGGCAACAACTGAAGGATTGCTGATATAACTTAATAATGTTCAAGAATTGTACTAACTTGTTTACAGGGCGGGCATGGTCAACGGCAACAACAGAAGGATTGCTGATATACTCCCTTGATCATAATCTGCTTTTTGACCCATTCCAGTTAGAAGCTAACATTACTCCCACAGAAATTAGAAAAACACTGAGAGAGAAGAAACATTCCAAAGCACTTATAATGGCTCTCCGTCTTAACGAGCAGCCTTTACTAATGGAGATACTAGAAGGCACCCCTTTTGAAAATGGTACGTGATAACTTCTATAGTGTATGTTTGTACTTGTGTGATTTATTTCAAAAATTAGATATAATCTAATCTTTGATAGGCTGTTTAGGCAGAGTATTCTTAATGAATCTAAGTTTCAAATGGACAGCAACTGCTTGTTGTAGAAACCTACAAATGTAGAGGATGACTTTTTGAAAGTCTTCCCCCTTTCATCTTCAAACGAAAGACTTTAGAAACGTTGTCCTCTACATTTGTAGG
>NW_013671815.1:0-7500 GCF_000517525.1 Limulus polyphemus | reverse complement strand
TGTGTGTGTGTGTGTATCTACAATATTAGTTAAATAACAGAACTGCTACTCACTGAATGTGTTTGTGATTAACACAAGCAGGTTGAATGTGATTTATGGTGTTATCTGTATTAAAGATGTCACTTGGAAAATAATTTATATTTGCCTGTTTTTGTTATGTGTTCTTTGTAAGAATGGTATGTAAAATATTTTATAAGCTAGTGTTTCTTTAAGTAAGAACAACGTACTTGTGTGAGTGATAGAGAATCTGTTTTAACAAAGGTTATTTTACTTCCTTCTGTTCTAGATGCAACCATAACAAGTATACTTCACAGTATCTAATTTCTCTGTGGAAGAACCAACTAAACAAGACAAAACGTAGTGAAGAGGAGGAAGATAATTCTGATATTGAAGACCAGATCTTAATCTCAAGAACTGAATTTGATATGTCAGAAGAGTCGATGCACAGTGATTAATTGTACATAGTAGTTTCTTAAATAAATCTCTATAAAAACATACCAATTTGTGTGATTCTTTCTCAAAAGACATGCAATTTACCCACACATTGTTTGGAGGTAATTACTACAGCATTCTTCAAATATCCATTGGTGTAGAGATTCTCTACAATACAAACAAGATCTCTTGATGAAATAAAAGGGGTTATGTTGAGAAAACAACAATATAACTTAGTCAAGTTTCAGGTCTCTGCATTTATTCATAATAACAAAGAATACATTAGTTCACTACACTAATAGTGATTAGTAAGATTTGAGATGACAACTTATTTTTCACTTTATAACAGGCCTAACTTTGCTTCCATCATCATGTGTGGTGGTCCCATAACTTCTGGTTCGTCTGGATCTGAAAAAGATTTAACACACATATTCAACAAAACAATATGTACAAACAAACAGTTTTTGTAATAAATCATTGTTCTGATATACTGACCATTCAAGATGTCCTCAAAGCCAATTACTTCATCGCTTCCTTCTAGTGCATCCAACATAACATTGGAGCTACGCAGCGAGGGTAGTCTTTGAATCTTGAAATAAACAATAAATTGTACGTTTAGATAATGCCTACTACAAAACTTATCGATACCAAAAATGACACACAGCTCAACAATCCAATAAAAATATGTAATATTCAAAATTATACTGAAGTCTATAGTATATTTTTTTAAGAAACAATTGCCAATAAATTATGAACAAAAATACTATAACTTTCAAATTTCTGATAGTTGATGACTCTTAGTGGTGAAATAAGAAAAAAAATCACACTTAAGATTGTATTTCTATGAAGTCTCGGAATTTGATAAAACTAATGAGTACATGTGAGGGCCAATAATCACAAGACAACAAACAGCGCTTCTTTTTATAATAATTGTCAAATCGGTCATTCGCGGCTCTACGTAGCATGTTTATTTCTTAGAAATCAAACTTTACATGTTTCCTAGTATATTTCTCACACCAAGAAAACGTACAGATATTTTAACCACACATTAAGAAGATCACTGTACCTTTAGAGCAGCATTCCTCTCTGCCATCAGTTTCAGGGGAGCATGTAGACCTTGAATCGAGCGTAACATCTTAAAGTTTGTCTCGAACCTGCTCTGTTTATACTAGAATACAATTTCATGATTTGATGAACAAAAAAATGTATTACATGAATCTTCTCATTGACAACAAAAATTCAAACTAAAATCTTGGACAATAGGGAGGAATGAATGTCGGCATTCTATTAATTACACCTTACATTGATCAAACAAAAAATATCACAGGGTTTGAAAGCGTATTTATCATTTTATATATTACATTCAATTTTCTTTTGATGCAGATAAACAAATCACAAAAAATGAGCTTGTTTTCCTTGGCCAAATGAGGAAAAATACTTAAGTGAAACTTAAAAACAACTGTTACACTGTACTTACTAATTTTTCAGATATTTCCAGAGGATGTGGAGAGCTGAGGTCTGACTTTACACTTTGAAACCTGATAAGAGATATTATAATGTATTACTTGATTTCTAACATTTATATTTAACTTGTACCTCGTAGCTGCTTATCCTACTAGAATTGATCACTTGTATTTACACATTATGACAAAGGTTTGGGTGACCAAACAAGCAAGGATAAAGGTTATCCCAAACTAAATTGTGAACTATTCCTAAGAATTCATGAAGCTTAAATTTTTTAAATCCACATCTTCAAAACTTTTTATAATACCTTAATTTTTTTTCTGCTCTTGAAGTATGGTGTACCATATTTTTTAACAATAATATCAACATAGTTTTTTGTGAGTTGAGAGCCATTACCAGATCTGTTAGATTATCATCTAAGAGTCACTTATTTGTCACATATAAGATTTTTTTATATAGTTAAAATAATGAACTGAACTTTATGTAACACTACAATTTTGTGAAATAAATCTGTTTACTAAACATCTATAAGACACTTCATATTACTGCTGTTTTGTATTGTTTTTTTCTCGCTACTTTAAAAATACTATTAACACTAACTCCATTGCTCATGATCTTTTGATGCTACTCAGTTCACAGTTACTGATGAAAAGTGGATCCTTCAATGTTAGTCTAAGCCATAGGAATGTGCTACTATAAAACTACTGCTTTAAAATAATATTGTACCTAAACAATACATATATATACATATTTCTGTTCGTGTCTTGGTGGTTAACTTATTTTTCATACATTTAAAAAAAATTGTAATATCAAAAACTAGAGATTACTTCAGAGAGACCCGAGTAATTGAAATGATTAATATTAAACAAACCCGTGCACTAAAGTACTATGGATCCCATAGGGAGCATCTTCTTTAAGGGTAGTCTTGGGTAACTTAGAAGAAGCAGTAACTCCAGTTCGCCACTCCATTGTAACTCTAGAATAAAAAATAAAGGTTCATGCATCAACTGTCAAAACTTTTTAAGGTCAAATTTTCTCAGAACCAATAATCATGTCTAACAGTGCATCTTTAGTTTTTAACAGAATCAACTAGAGCTTTACGCAAAGAATCACGTTGCCTATATCACTACTTCAATGCTTTCTGTTAATATACTGTTGTAGGCTGTGTTTTTTATAAGTTAGCCATTTGTACTCTTTTTTAGGCTAGAGAGTTCTTGATTTGATGTGTACATGACATCTAACATATTTAGGGAAAAAGTTTTTGACAACATAAGAACAACAGTAGATTCTGGATTAGTTTAGTGAGTTAGTCTGTTACAGCATGGTTGACTGATTATTAAGATGGTAAGTGTGTTAGTTTCTTAGCCACTTCAGTGCTGTAATTTTGAAACTACATTTCAGCAAAGTAGTAGTTGAAATGCACAAATGGTTTGGTTTGGTTTGAATTTTGCATAAATCTACACAAGCACTAGCTGTCCCTAATTTAGCAGTGATAGGCTAGAGGGAAGGCAGCTAGTCAACGCTACCCACTGCCAAATTTTGGGCTACTGTTTTACCGACGAATAGTGGGATTGATCGTCACATTATACCACTCCCACGGCTGAAAGGACGAGTGTATTTGATGATAAGAATTCGAACTTGTGACCCTCAGATTGCAAGTCAAGAAACCTAACCAACAGGCCCAAATAAGTAATTATTTACTTTTATTTGTGAGTTAGGCCTATTACTAGATATGAAATTTCTAGTAAAAACTTTTTATGTGTGAATTTCGGTCTGTCACAAACGTAACTGGTAGGACTTGAGCAATGTAGTTGATGTAGCAATAATATGCTTTATTCATCATTAACTGAACTGGATTTTACATTATTTCTACTGAATAATCAAAAAGAACTCACCTAACAATACAAACCACTAAACCAATACATACTTGCACCTTAGAAAGATACATTATTTATAAGAACTGTTACTATATTATTAGTCTAGATTATGCACATCTACACCTCACACTTTAGAAACACAACAAATATTCTAAATAGTGATGCAAGCTGATGAATATTTAAAATAATTTTATAGCATAGTCTATTTAAAAAACGTAATTTTGATATAATTCTGAAAGAATCCAGTTGGTTTGATATCTGAAAAATGAAATGGCAGTTTCAAGTTTACTTGGTTAGTGAAAGTAATTAACAATGGAAATTCTGTATAATATATACCATTATTATTAATATATTCATGCACACCAGCTTCTTCTTTTACTGATAATTTTTGCGGGCCCAGAAATTTTACTGTTCAGTGATTCAATAATCTTACAAAAGGGTCCTGCATCTACTTTTTATATTACTATTTGTCATACGTCATATACAAAATATCCCTCTCAAGCACTGACAATCCATTAGAAAAATCCATGGGGAGGTGATGGTGTTGAGAATACAACGAAATAAGCCACAAATATTTTCCATGAAATTAATTTAAACGTTACACAATTTGCTAAATATTATTTAGATGTAGAATGAACAGCCTCGTGGTACAGGTATGTGTAAAACAAATTAATGCTTTGAAAGGATTTTTTTTATTAATTTTTGTCACTTACCTAATAAAGAATCTGAAATTGAAATATGCCAAACTACAGAACTAATTCTAACTGGCAATTCGTATATATATATTTAAAACAACTTGTATTTCTGGGGACAAAACATAATCTTTCGCTTTAAAAAAGAAAAGACTTACTTACAAAGCTAAAAAGCAGCAACACCACTAATACTTAAGCCTAATACTTTCTTGCAAGTCAAGGTATAGCTAGCCCTCTGGTGAAAAGGTTCTTATTGACTTGCTGTGGATTATTTTCTTAAATTTTAAACAATACTCATTACATTTATTCGGCACTAAAAGTTAATTTGAAATTAATAGTCGTATAATTAATGTTTCAGGATTTTTATACCTACGCATTCTTTTTTAAAGCTGCTATTAAATTACCCAGTCTTAAAATATTTATGAGTTAAATACTTAACATAAAACATTAGAAGTTGTTTAGAAAATTCGCGCAAAGCTACACTAGTATTATCTGCGCTAACAGTCTCAAATTTTAAACTGATAGATTAGAAGAAGAATATCTAATCAAAATATCACCCACTGTCAACTCTTGGGCTACTTTAATTGGATAGCGAGATTTGATTGTCACTCTTAAAACGCACTCGTTGACTCAAAGTTCGAAGCGCGATTTTGCGGCAGCTAGACACACACTGTGAATTCACAATCCAGCATAGCGTAGCATAATGGTTTGTACAACATGGGACCTGTTGGTTCATCTCGACTGTCCCATTTTCTAAACTAAACTAAAACTGTTAAGAAATCTTAAAGCCAGCTCTCAACCAGTAACCTATACATGCTAACTACTAGGCCAATGATTTCCAAACTGTGGTCCTCGGACCCCTGTGGGTTCGCGAAGTAAATACCATCTCATTAAACAAGTAAGTTTTTTAATTCTGTTGTTCGTTTAATTGCACACTCAGTTATATATGTATTTTATTTGGTAGTGAAAAATGGAAAAATAAGTTAATTGAGTAGATGGAATCTTTCAAAAACATGGGGTTCGTGGGGAAAAAATAGTAATAAAAGGGGGTCCTTGGTAGTGAAAAGGTTGGGAACTGCTGTACTGGGCCATGCCTGGAACATGAAAGAGAAAGAAATAACAACTTAAGGAACATAATTTCATTTGTAATGAATTATTACTTTAAGAACTAAAAATGGGAATTTGCACAAATTGAATTGCGATTGAACTTAAATATTATCATTAACTTCTTTGTTTTTAGTTATCAAGAATTAAGTTTAATTTAAAACGAAGATTTCTATTTATGTTATTATTCTTGACATTACATTTTAGAAGATAATGGTAAGTGGTTTCAACATAAAATGCACAAGTTAAAACAATATTGGCTAATTAACAATATCAACATTTATTTAAATGATGAATACAAGTGATTAATATATATAATATTATTTTTAATAAGCAGTTTCTGTCTTCGTGTCACACTTCTTTTTTAGTAATGGTCTAGAATTTACATCGTTGCATAGCAACAAAACTACCAACTGATATTATTGTTAAGCCAACTGTATTGAATGCTTAATATACATGTTGATTTGTTAGAATGGTTAGTTGTTTATTCTTTATAACTTCGATGATATAATAGCAAAACAGTTGAATTCAGAAATAAGTTAGATTTAGAATTGATATTTTTTCTTTCATGAGAAGTTTCATGCACCTAGGCCTAAGGTAAGTTATTGCACACTAAATCTTTACTACAGCCTATCGGCTTAATTACAAAACAGATAGTACTTTAGGCTTTCTTCTCGTATCATGATAAGTTAAATAACATTTTTTTTTCCAGTTGTTTGATAAACATCTAAGCTTTTGATATTGAGTTGGAGACAAAAGGAAAATAAAAGTTACCAAGGAGTTCAATGAAGTAGTGTTTCAGCTAAACCTTACGTTACGTTTTAGGCCTAGTGCTTAAATTAGACTACAAATACATCTACTATTACTGACGTTAGGGTTAGATAATATTTAGTTACATGTGTATGAGTATGAACACATAGTACTTAAATTACGCAATATTTACATACTTTGTTACAACATTTGAAAAGTTACAACATGAACAGAAAAAAAGGAATGTTTGTTTGTAGTTTAGCACAAAGCTACACAATAGGCTATCCGTACTCTGCCCACCACGGGTATCGAAACCTGGTTTATAGCGTTATAAGTCCGAAAACATTTCGCTGTGTCACTGGGTTTTACAATAGGAACGTAAAAACCTTTAAAAATGTATTATGCAACAATAACTAAAATTATGAAAAAAATTCCAATTTCCTTTGGGACGATTTTAACATTAGAAATAACATAAAAATTGTCAGTGTTGTGTATATAGAAATATTATGAAACAAAAATGTGAATAAAATTGTTGTTAGTTACAGAGTTTTCTTAACACACATAATTTTTGACAGGGTATACACTAGTAATATTAATAATTTCCTAACATAAAACTTTACATAAAGGTTAATATGATTAGTAATTTACCATAGTTAATATTTATTTTGAATCAAGTCAGAAATGTTAATTTGTTTGTTTGCTTGTTTTAAACACTAAACTACACAATGGGCTATATGTGCTGTGTCCACTGCAAAGCATCGAGCCTCGAATTTTAGTGTTATAAGCCATCGAGCTTACTGCTAATTCGCATAGAGACAGGGAATTGGAAAACTCAGGCATATCAAAATAATTCACTATGTTTGGTCGTAAGAAATGGCTGCAATGATTAAGAAGATATCAAAAATTAATGAAAGTTTTGTTTTTTAGTTGATATAATCTGTCCGTCAAAATATACATGTACTTGTTTAATATAATAACTTCAATGACAAAAAGTAAATTAAATACGTACCCTTTGTGAGTCTTACCATGCTAATAAATGAGTCAGTCTCGGTGGTAGAACATCATACTCAGCTATCTTTAATACTGTACTCAGTGGCGTAGCAAGGGTTCTCAGCACCCAGGGGTAAAGACACTTTTGACGCCCCCACCTCTGAAATATTTTGATTATTTGTTTTGTGACT
>NW_013671814.1:55440-60861 GCF_000517525.1 Limulus polyphemus | reverse complement strand
AGTGTTCTCGTAGCCTAATGAAAAGCCTAGACAACCCACATGCTTATATTATTAGTGTTCTTGTAGCCTAATGAAAGGCCTAGACAACCCACATGCTTATATTATTAGTGTTCTCGTAGCCTAATGAAAAGCCTAGACAACCCACATGCTTATATTATTAGTGTTCTTGTAGCCTAATGAAAGGCCTAGACAACCCACATGCCTATATTATTAGTGTTCTTGTAGCCTAATGAAAAGCCTAGACAACCTACATGCTTATATTATTAGTGTTCTTGTCGCCTAATGAAAAGCCTAGACAACCGACATGCTTATATTATTAGTGTTCTTGTAGCCTAATGAAAAGCCTAGACAACCTACATGCCTATATTATTAGTGTTCTTGTAGCCTAATGAAAAGCCTAGACAACCTACATGCTTATATTATTAGTGTTCTTGTCGCCTAATGAAAAGCCTAGACAACCGACATGCTTATATTATTATGCGAAACCAAGCAAGAGATCCCAGGTTTCAAGAGTAAAAGTCCCTAATTTTGATTTGATGATCAAAGTTAGGCCGATCAGTAGAGCAGTACCCGCCACCTCCGCACCTGTATTTAATCGAATAGGAGGATTAGCTGTGACGTTTAGAGCGCGCCCACAGCTAAACCCTCGGAGCATCTTCAAAAGCATATCGTGCTCAAATCTTGGACTCTCCGATACGCAGGCCTGCACGCTAACTATTAAGTCACTTTCATTACAGATTTTCGAAGGGTGATCCTTGTACAGGAAACTTTATAAAATATCACAACCATCATAGTAATGGACTCATCTTACGGAAAATGTAGCTTAATTATAAAAAAAAACACAAACATAATAACAGGAAGCATTTAAGAGACGTTTCGGAATCGTCATAATTCCATCATCAGTAATCTAGGGTTACAAAACAAACAATATATGTTGTAACTGCAACAGAAATATATATACATAACAAATAAACAAATCGAATATACAAATATAACACGAAGAAATGAAAACTGAGGCACAAGTGAAATAGTTAAAATAGGCTTAAATCCAGTGAAGACTTCGTGTTATTTATACATAAAAACTCTTCTCCAGACCTTAAATAAAGACGATTCCGAAACGTTTAATAAATGCTTCCTGTTATTATGTTTGTGTTTTGTTTTATCACAATCATTATGTTTCGTTTATTTAACTTCTGTTGTTTCTCAATAACTAAATACAAGGTATTCCAAAAAACGTTAATTACCAGGTCTTCTTCTTGATATGATTCATTATTAAACAGATCTTCTAAATAACAAATTTAATTACCAGATCTTCTTCTTCTTGGTATGATTCATTATTAAACAGATCTTTTAAATAACAAATTTAATTACCAGATCTTCTTCTTGGTATGATTCATTATTAAACAGATCTTTTAAATAACAAATTTAATTACCAGATCTTCTTCTTGGTATGATTCATTATTAAACAGATCTTCTAAATAACACGTTTAATTACCAGATCTTCTTCTTGGTATGATTCATTATTAAACAGATCTTCTAAATAACAAATCTTCCCATTAACGAGTTTAATTACCGAACCTTATTTGTTCACTCACCATATCTTATTGATAACATGTTTAACTACCGAATCATCCAATCATGACGCGTTATTGTTCAAATTGTTAAGTACTAGTTTGTTTTTGAATTTCGCGCAAAGCTACACGAGGGCTATCTGCACTAGCCGTCCCTAATTTAGCAGAGTAAGTCTAGAGGGAAGGCAGCTAGTCATCACCACCTACCGCCAACTATTGGGCTACTCTATTACTAACGAATAGTGGGATTGACCGTCACGTTATAACGCCCCCACGGCTGAAAGGGCGAGCATGTTTGGTGTGACAGGGATTCGAACCCGCGACCCTCAGATTGCGAGTCGAGTGCCTTAACCACCTGTCCATGCCGGGCCTGTTAAGTACTATAAGTAACAAATTTTCACCTTAACAAATTAACCGTTTTGGACATTTTTTTTTTAAAGACAGGGACAATAAGCTCAAGGTTAGTGAGAAAGTTCTGTAAGGCACATAAAACAAACCTTTGAGGGTTGACTTTGTAAAAAGAGAAATATATTTACGGTTTAGAACTAAATTTAATTGTGATCACATATTCAGGTGTAGTGGAAAGTTGTTTAATCTATTAATGGTATTTAACACTGCTCTGCTGATGAGTGAGTTTATAATTATGTTATACGGAAGGTACAATAATCAGTCAGTTACTCCTGGTTCTTGGAATGACCGTGGCAAGTTACTCCAGATAAAGATATTAAGTTTATAATTATGTTATACGGAAGGTACTATAATCAGTCAGTTACTCCTGGTTCTTGGAATGACCGTGGCAAGTTACTCCAGATAAAGATATTAAGTTTATAATTATGTTATACGGAAGGTACACTAACCAATCAGTTACTCCTGGTTCTTGGAATGACCCTGGCAAGTTACTCCAGATAAAGATATTAAGTTTATAATTATGCCATACGGAAGGTACACTAATCAATCAGTTACTCCTGGTTCTTGGAATGACCGTGGCAAGATTAGTTACCTTTTTAAAACTTTGCTCATCGAATCTCTGAAAGTATTTCATAAAGTTCTTGGTCCTTTGTATATTTGTTCTTGGCAGTACTCCTTGCCTTTATACACATTCTTTATCCTTGCCTGTATACACATTCTTAATCCTTGCCTTTATACACATTCTTAATCCTTGCCTTTATACACATTTCTTAATCCTTGCCTTTACACACATTCTTTATCCTTGCCTGTATACACATTCTTAATCCTTGCCTTTATACACATTCTTAATCCTTGTCTTTACACACATTCTTTATCCTTGCCTGTATACACATTCTTAATCCTTGCTTTATACACATTCTTAATCCCTGCCTTTACACACATTCTTTATCCTTGCATTTATACACATTCTTAATCCTTGCCTTTATACACATTCTTAATCCTTGCCTTTACACACACTATTAATTCCTGCCTTCACACACATTATTAATTCCTGCCTTTACACACCCACTCTTAATCTGTCTTTTGTTTTAAAATATATGCTACCATATGTTCTACATCCTTTTGTTTTATCATTTTGATTCAACGTTATATAAAAGATTTAGACTTTGTAACAAAGAACTTTGCCTGTTTCTATGGTAATAACTAAACTCGCACGTAATTCAGTAGACACGACGTGTAACAAACTAATGCAGGTCAGTGTTAATCCCGTAGACACGACGAGTAACAAACTAATGCAGGTCAGCGTTAATTCCGTAGACACGACGAGTAACAAACTAATGCAGGTCAGCGTTAATCCCGTAGACACGACGAGTAACAAACTAATGCAGGTCAGAGTTAATCCCGTAGACACGACGAGTAACAAACTAATGCAGGTCAGGGGGATTAACGCTGACCTGCATTAGTTTGTTACTCGTCGTATCTACGGGATTAACGCTGACCTGCATTAGCTTGTTACTCGCTGTATCTACGGGATTAACGCTGACCTGCATTAGTTTGTTACTCGTTGTATCTACGAGATTAACACTGACCTGCATTAGTTTGTTACTCGTCGTGTCTACGGAATTAACGGTAGACACGACGAGTAACAAACTAATGCAGGTCAACGTTAATCCCGTAGACACGACGAGTAACAAACTAATGTAGGTCATTTAAAGGGAAGTAAAAGTTTAAGGCCAGTTTTTATAATATCGTAATGTAAGAAAAACGTTGGATTCCGTAGTCAACAACAATTCATCCCTAGAGATCTTTCTTGACGGATGTAACAAACAGAATGTATCATTAGTATCGTGTCCGCGTTAAGTAGGCGTCACACTTTGAAGGAGACCTCAGACTAATTCTTTTTCTGGCTGAGTCGCTTGTCTTGTTAGCGTTGTAAATGACAGAAGCTTTAACTATCTGACGTCATAAAAGAGAAGAGACAATACGTGAAACTTGATATTCTGTGATATTTGACGATCAAGAAAGAAGCGTGACGACAACTGTTCTATTTCCTTCAAATTATTGCGAGTAGAATATCATGTTTTTAGGTTTGTTTTATTTCAAGAAGTGTAGGATTGCACGTATTACCTGTCGTCTTCCCTTATACTTCCATGAAGTACGGAGAATTTAGTGATGACCAGTTACTTTGTAGTTATAGTTATCTCTCTGTTACCAGTTACTTCTTCTACACGTTCAGGAAATGGAAACTTCTAGGTGCTGCAGGTTTTTCTTTATTCCACGCTTTCTGTCTGTTTACATCTCTGAGTATTACAGAATACATCCTCTAGAATTACAAGAAGTGTTGGCTCATTTGTTTGGTAGTCATCTCTTGTAGACACTCTTGGGCAACTAATTACAGGATGGTTATAATGGACGTTTGGTAGTTCATATCTCACAAAATGTATGACATAGGAAGGTGTACAGGATTACTAAGTTCATCACGTGGATGTAAATGTAACAGTTGTCGAATGTTGTCACCAGGTGCACCAGTGTGATTTCTTTCGCACATTTCTCATGGGTTTAGATGGGCCTGTAGATGATCGTAGAGAGATGAACTAGTGAAATGTTGTTAGACCAGAAAAGGCAGTTCTCGTGGAATACCGTTCTGTTCATAAGCATATCTGAGGAGACAGGTTGGACTTGTGATCAGCCACGTACAGGCAGACCAACAACAACTGAAACTATCGCTGAGGCCAGAGTAGAACAAGGAATTACAAGTATTCGTGGCTGAAACAGTGCACGTTATTTCGCCTGGTGTCTGAATTTGCCAGTTTCAACCGTCTCTGAGGCTCTTTGGTAAACTTTGTGGATTTTCCTTTACAAATTGAATCATATTCAAGCACCGAGGTGTTGATTTTGTGTTGTAGTTTTTGGCAAGACTGGTCGATGACCAGTGGTCATTAGCCTGTCAATAACTTATGGGCTTTGCCCTTTCTGGAAGTGTCAACGTGTGGTCAGAAAGTAATTAACATGTAACATTTTCTATACATCTAGTTTCACAGCTGACTTAAATACACCATTTCGATTTTCGATACCTCACTACTATAAAGGCTTGATTTGGTCTGAAGTTTCATTCGGTAGTAGTGTCCAGTGTCACTGATGAGGAATGGAATTCTCCGAAACTAGTCTGGCCCACAGACACACCCCAATGAAAGAATAGAGCATTCCAAGCTTATGTTTAAACAACTCTATTCAAAAGTCGGATATTGTTGCCAAGGTATTGTTGGTCCAGTGATCTATAGACTAAAGTTGGATATTGTTGCCAAAGGTATTGTTGGTCCAGTGATCTATAGAGTAAAGTTGGATATTGTTGCCAAAGGTATTGTTGGTCCAGTGATCTATAGAGTAAAGTTGGATATTGTTGCCAAAGGTATTGTTGGTCCAGTGATCTATAGAGTAAAGT
>NW_013671814.1:48638-55040 GCF_000517525.1 Limulus polyphemus | reverse complement strand
ATATTGTTGCCAAGTGATTTATATAAGAAAGTTGGATACTGTTGCCAAAGGTATTGTTGGTCCAGTGATCTATAGACTAAAGTTGGATATTGTTGCCAAAGGTATTGTTGGTCCAGTGATTTATAGAGGAAAGTTGGATATTGTTGCCAAAGGTATTGTTGGTCCAGTGATCTATAGACTAAAGTTGGATATTGTTGCCAAAGGTATTGTTGGTCCAGTGATTTATAGAGGAAAGTTGGATATTGTTGCCAAGTGATTTATATAAGAAAGTTGGATACTGTTGTCAAGGGAATTTTTGGTCCAGTGATCTATAGAGGAAAGCTGGATATTGCTGTCAAGTGATTAGATGAGAATGGGTTACTTCAATATGTGAAAGCTAATTCTCCAGAACGATAGCTTAAACTCGGTTCCCAATTTAGCAAATATGTACCAATACGTCGAAAGGAACTCGAGCTGTGCAGTGTACAACGTCTTGCATAATGTTTCTTTCTGTGAGGAATCTTGTCTTAGTGTGGATTTATATTACCACACAATAGAATTCAACTAGTTATCACAATTCACGTGCTATGAGTTTTCCAAAGCAAACAAATAATTCAATTTCCTGGTGATGAGCACCCTCTATCGGCGATAATTGACGGGCCACTGAAATGTTCACAATAATTTCTCGGTGCTCCCATTAAAAGTGTAGAAAACGTATGTTTTATAATACACTGAACCACCCTTTCAGTTATGTTTGTGTGCTTCTCCTTCCTGTTGAGGTAAATGTCAAATAAAGTGATTTAAACTACTAATTATGGTTCAGAAACTGGAAAAGTTTAAACTTTATTTTACCTGTCATTTCACGGATATAATTAAGGTAAAATTATCTATAAAGAACGTGCGTGGGAGTGATCAAACGTACTTTTGGTCAAACACAAATTTGTAGATTAATCTGCAGCATACTGATTCGAAGTAATGTTAGATTTATGAATGAACTTTTCTAGGAAAGATAGAACATATCTATCTAGCTCTAATTAAGTATTTTTTATGATCAGGAAAGCCATTTACGTTATTTTTTTCGTGCTTTCCGTCAATTCTGCACGTCTATCTGTTTTATCTTGTATCTATATTATTAAAAGAATGACGTGAGTTGCGTGCGTGGGAAGATTTTTAAACTTCATTAAATTATGCTAAATGAAATTAGGAATAGAGAAGTACGGACGACTTCACCTTACGTGTAATGGGGGTGGTGGGTATAGATAGTACTATGGAAAGAGAAAAGTATATGTGGAATGAATCTGTTATCCCTTAGAGCCCCATCTCGGACAGCAGGGTATATGTGTGAATACCGGTGCCGTCACCCTGTAGAGTAGGGACCTGGAAGCAAAATCTCTGAGTTTTAATACTTGCCCCCGAGACCCAAATTTTGAACTCCTCGCTAGATCTGATGTCTCTTACTGGATATGTCGATCGGTTTGTTATTTTTCATCACACCATTCAGCTCAAAGTGTCTTTTGTATTAGAGGTGTTTGGTAGGTATCGCGTGTTGTGGAATAAGTTTAACCTCGCAGTCATTCAGACGCCCCGCACGGCCATCAGATTTTCTTTGAATTCTACGTACCTAACCTCATACATAAGTAGTCTAAGCAGGTCACTCAACTATTTTAATTACTTTAAATACACACTACTGTCTTTACATGTTATAAACTTTATGCAATCAAATACAAAATACCACAAACACAAAATGTTTCGTACATGAAGCGCGAGTTTCCCCTAGTGTTGATAATTTATGTTTTTTTGGAATGATATAATGTTTCTATTGTTTGTAACATGTTTTATTTTACATTTATTCCTAGTCTGCAATATAAAGTATTGGAGTGAAAGATGTAAGAGGAAAAGACTGATGGATCTTTTAGTTAAAGATGTAGGAAGTTCAAATAACGATGTTACCCTTAGAAACGTAAAACGTTAACACAATGAATAATGTTTAGAATTTTTGTTAGTGAGGTAAGAATTCAAGAATACGGTCGGATTGTGTCGTTAATTATGTAATAATTAAATATTTTGGAGATTGTTTGTTGGTGAGCTAGAAATTCAAGACCGGGAATGGTTTGTCGTTAGTCATGTAAGAATTCAAGACCGGGAATGGTTTGTCGTTGGTCATGTAAGAATTCAAGACCGGGAATGGTTTGTCGTTGGTCGTGTAATAATTCAAGACCAGGAATGGTTTTTCGTTGGTCGTGTAAGAATTCAAGACCAGGAATGGTTTGTCGTTAGTCATGTAAGAATTCAAGACCGGGAATGGTTTGTCGTTAGTCGTGTAATAATTCAAGACCGGGAATGGTTTGTCGTTGGTCGTGTTATAATTCAAGACCGGGAATGGTTTGTCGTTAGTCATGTAATAATTCAAGACCAGGAATGGTTTGTCGTTAGTCATGTAACAATTCAAGACCGGGAATGGTTTGTCGTTGGTCGTGTAATAATTCAAGACCGGGAATGGTTTGTCGTTAGTCATGTAATAATTCAAGACCGGGAATGGTTTGTCGTTAGTCATGTAATACATCAAGACCGGGAATGGTTTGTCATTAGTCATGTAATAATTCAAGACCGGGAATGGGTTGTCGTTAGTCATGTAAGAATTCAAGACCGGGAATGGTTTGTCGTTAGTCATGTAAGAATTCAAGACCGGGAATCGTTTGTCATTAGTCATGTAAGAATTCAAGACCGGGAATGGTTTGTCGTTAGTCATGTAACAATTCAAGACCGGGAATGGTTTGTCATTAGTCATGTAAGAATCCAAGACCTGGAATCGTTTGTCGTTAGTCATGTAACAATTCAAGACCGGGAATGGTTTGTCGTTGGTCGTGTAAGAATTTAAGACCGGGAATGGTTTGTCGTTTGTCATGAATAAAGGGAGAATTGTGTTGTGATTAATGTAAGATAATCAAGGATGTTATAGTCATGAACGTAAAGATCCAAAGTTTGATACTTGTAAAACTATTTAACATATTGTAATAAGTTTTATAAGATGTCAAAGTATTTTTGAGAACTTGAGATCTTATAGCTAGAACGAGAAAAAGCGATGAAAACATTAAATGTTTTGTAAAAAGTGAAATAAGTCAACAGATAAAATTAGTTGGATGCCCTTTGATTTAGTGAAAAAAGTCACGAGCCTGTCTTTAAAAGGTTGAGTAGACGTGACTGTCAGATACACCTTATGCTTTCATTAGCTGATGTCCGGCAAGAGTCTCTTATCAAGTTAGAAATGACATTCAACGGGTTTTCGCTGCTATCTTTCTGTTCTTTATAAAGAAGAAATAAACTTTTTAATACGAATTTTCGTTATACACGAGATTTCCGTCTATACTCTGTGTGTGATAAAACACGTGTTTTAGGATTCCGACATCTTCACAACCTTGTAAGCTAAAATGAAAAATTTTACACTGTGTTTTGCATATCAATGTAAAATACAGTGTAAAATTTCTCATTTTTAAAATGTATTGTATCATTACTGTTAATTATCACGTATAAAATGTGAGTCTATAGATGTAAACATTAATGTCTTTCTTCTTTGATCTCCCCTGAAACCTTACATGTGTTTTCCAGCTTCTAAATCCGAAGAACTGAGCTCTAACTTCCCGACATGATCACTTTCTGTACGTTTTGTTTTAAATGATAAAACACTTTAAATCGTGCTTGCTTTACATGCAGAGCAAATAAATGAATAGTTTTGTAAAATAGTTTCTAAGTATTATACGTAAACTAGAACATTTCTATTCCAAAAACGTAATAAACAATATTGTTACGCCTCCAGTCGTTAGTTAATTTTCCATAACTTCGTTCCGACGAAACTTTAGCGACACAAGTCCTTTCTTAACTAAAACTGGTTTATTCTTTCTGAATATAACTTTGCGATACACTTAATTTCAACAGTCGCGCTATAACAAACGCTATAACAACGAACGTCTCACGTGCTCAGTTCAATAACACACCCTCTGACTGCAGTTCAATTACTCATTACCTCGTCACGTTGTGACCATCTTATATATACCAGACTACCCCCAATCTAGTAGTCTCCCGATAATACTTAAAGTATTGTTTGTATTCTTGGTGTTATTTGGTGTTATTTAAGGTATTGTTTGAGTGATATTATATTGTCTTTTCATTATTTGTATTCTTGGTGTTATTTGGTGCTACTTAAAGTATTGTTTGTATTCTTGGTGTTATTTGGTGTTATTTAAGGTATTGTTTGAGTGATATTATATTGTCTTTTCATTATTTGTATTCTTGGTGTTATTTGGTGCTACTTAAAGTATTGTTTGTATTCTTGGTGTTACTTGGTGCTATTTAAGGTATTGTTTGAGTGATATTATATTGTCTTTTCATTATTTGTATTCTTGGGTTATTTGGTGCTACTTAAAGTATTGTTTGTATTCTTGGTGTTATTTGGTGCTACTTAAAGTATTGTTTGTATTCTTGGTGTTATTTGGTGCTATTTAAGGTATTGTTTGAGTGATATTATATTGTCTTTTCATTATTTGTATTCTTGGTGTTACTTGGTGCTATTTCAGTGTTATTTCACTTCTATAGTCGTCTGTTGACCCATTGCTACATCATATTAAGTTTACGTATGTGTAGTAAGTATACATATATATAAACATATTTAATACACATAAAGTTAATACATATATTATGTGTGCCCATATATCTGTATGCACGTGTTTTAAGTGCTCCTATGTGGTATAAGTGTGCTTATTTGTGTTAAGTTTGGATTTATTTATTAAGTATATTTATATTTTCATAGTGAATTTACATGTCTATCTAGTGGCCTTATACATGTTAAGTGCACACACACACACACACACATACTTGTATTAATTAGGAGCTAATATATTTAACACAGTGATAATATAGATTATAATTAAGTTCTAGTCAAGCAGGTTATACTGTTCACTGGCGGGGAGCATGGTAATAATAACCTTCTGTACAAATAGTACACCACAGCTGTTACAGAGTGACGTCACAGCAATTCACTTGGTAGTGGCTAACGAAAAGCTACTTAAAATGTGATTCGTTCTGACAAGTCATTATGCTTAACGTCATTTTGATATCTATCTTCATCCCTCGACTTTTAGGAAGGTGTAAAATGTGGAGAGGAACGAAATACGAAGCGCTTTTAAACAGTGATTATTGATTTACTGACAAAATATCAATGGAATTTTGAAAATCACGATATGTATGAAATTCCTTTACTTCAAACTTATATTTTCGAAAGATACCTTTTGTTTAGATGTTAACATCTTTTCATAGTTTCATCGTCAGATTCATTAAACAATCGTGTTAAGTATCGGAGGTTATAACGGTAAAAAAGTGGGTTTCGATACTCGCAGTGGGTTGAACAGAGGTAGCCCATTGTGTACCTTTGTGATCAAGAAATAAAAATAAACGAAATCAGAAAAGTTCGCTAGAAAACGTAGTTTCAAAATCTGTCTCGGGGTAAAAAAAACAAAAAACTTCTGTTTACCCTTTTTTTCAACGGATGAAGAGAAAATCGATAAATTTCTGACTTGTTCCTCCTTTGGTGTACGTTACCAGAATGGGAAACGCCATTTTTTTGGTTCATTCATTATGACTGAATAGTTCATAAAGCTCAAGGGATTGAAGGGTTAACGAAAAGATTATGGACAATATAAATAAAATCTCAGAATCTGAACGAAACGTCTGTATAATGGTTTAAAGAAGATTCCAGAAACAAGAGAACACGTTTCTTAATATCAGTCGAATAAACAAGGAAACTGTAAATTAATCCCAATAATCAGAAAATTAGAAATAGAAAAATATCTTCAAGCCTACCACTTTCAAGTTTTAGTAAAAATCTTTAAAAAAAGGGTTAAAAAAAGGGTTCCTTAGAAACATTTCAAAGACAAAAAAGAGTCTTTTAAAATATTATTTCAATGTCAGTGGCTTTCCCTCTGTTATAGTGGCTTAAGTTGGGCGAGTCAACTGTTTATTATTGTTATGTCACTAGTTTGGTAGTAACTTTATGTACATTGGGTTTGTCAACTGTTTATTATTGTTATGTCACTAGTTTGGTAGTAACTTCATGTATGTTGGGTGAGTCAACTGTTTATTATTGTTATGTCACTAGTTTGGTAGTAACTATATGTACATTGGGTTAGTCAACTGTTTATTATTGTTATGTCACTAGTTTGGTAGTAACTTTATGTATGTTGGGTTAGTCAACTGTTTATTATTGTTATGTCACTAGTTTGGTAGTAACTTTATGTATGTTGGGCGAGTCAACTGTTTATTATTGTTATGTCACTAGTTTGGTAGTAACTATATGTACATTGGGTTAGTCAACTGTTTATTATTGTTATGTCACTAGTTTGGTAGTAACTTTATGTACGTTGGGTGAGTCAA
>NW_013671814.1:44726-48051 GCF_000517525.1 Limulus polyphemus | reverse complement strand
TTGTTATGTCACTAGTTTGGTACGTTGGGTAGTCAACTGTTTATTATTGTTATGTCACTAGTTTGGTAGTAACTTTATGTAAGTCAACTGTTTATTATTGTTATGTCACTAGTTTGGTAGTAACTTTATGTATGTTGGGTGAGTCTAAACAGTTATAAAGTTACTACCAAACTAGTGACATAACAATAAGTACATTGGGTTAGTCAACTGTTTATTATTGTTATGTCACTAGTTTGGTAGTAACTTTATGTACGTTGGGTTAGTCAACTGTTTATTATTGTTATGTCACTAGTTTGGTAGTAACTATATGTACATTGGGTAAGTCAACTGTTTATTATTGTTATGTCACTAGTTTGGTAGTAACTTTATGTATAGTTGTCTGATTTGTTATATGATTTTGTTTTGTTAAGCGAAAATTATCAATTATTGTAAAACAATTGAGTTTCATTTACAATAATGTGTAAACATGTACTTTGTCTTTGAATATCTGTCCCCCGTTGTAAGTTCACGGAATTACAACGATCGATTTCTCGCAGTTGAGACAGTCCAACATTGAATAATTTAAATGTCAAATAAAATTTAAGAAACTAAATATTTCGCTTCTGAATTTTGCCCAATGATGACTTTTTGAGACACGGCCTTTAGTAGGTTATTATACCTGACAGGGTTTGGGCTTTACGCTATTAAACCCCAAACCAACCAGCCCCTATGATAAATATGTTTAACAATGTTACTTTCATCGTTAAGAATTTAAAACAAAGTATATTTGAGAAACTCTGTAAATTACTGTTAATTTAAATTAGGAATCACCTTGCATAAATTACAGTACGTTTAATACATCGTCTAAGTAATGACACAACTTATAGTAAAACACATGTAGTATGAAACCGGTAGGTAAATCACATAGTACTATGAGCCTTCCGAAACCACTGCTTCAGCGGCAGTACAAATCACAATACGTTTAACACGTTTGTAAATAAAATACCATCTAACCCATGTCGTGTAAGTTACAGAGTATTTATGAAATGTTTCACACAAATCAAAATCTATACTTTGATGACGTTGGTCTAATGTTTTAATGTAAAATTCATTAGTTTGAGAGAATTTGGAAAGTTCGCGTGAACGAGCAGCACGCGCGACCTATTAATCTTAGCTGGTCCAGGCTTGCTTGAGATCTAGCCTTTTGTTTATGAAAGTGGAGTGATTGATATTAGTAATAATGAAAAACCTTTTTGTTTTCTTCTCACAAGCTTCTCTCTCACAGACACACGTGCTAGATTTACACACGTTGTTTTATATAATTTGTGTGCATTGGAAAGTAAGACAGATGATTGATTTTATGTTTTACAAGATTCAACATTCTGTTCGACTTCTTTTCATTACAGGCCATTCCTAAATTACTCGATAATCCTTCAAAAATTCTATGGCTGTATTTCTAGTTTTACAATAACAGTTACTAAGTGTGTGACATTATATAGGACTATTTTTGTATATGTCGGCAGGAGACAACATTGTCTAATGGACACCTACCTAAGGATGAAGCTAGAAGTACCCACCCTTAAGCAGGGCGAACCTAGAAGTACCCACCCTTAAGGAGGACGAAGCTACAAGTACCCACCCTTAAGTAGGACGAAGTTACAAGTACCCACCCTTAAGGAGGGCGAAGCTACAAGTACCCACCCTTAAGGAGGACGAAGCTACAAGTATTCACCCTTAAAGAGAATGAAGCTAGATGTACCCACCCTTAAAAAGGAAGCTATAGGTACCCACCCTTAAGGAGGGCGAAGCTACAAGTACCCACCCTTAAGGAGGACGAAGCTACAAGTATTCACCCTTAAAGAGAATGAAGCTACAAGTACCCACCCTTAAGGAGGACGAAGCTAGATATACCCACCCTTAAGGAGGACGAAGCTACAAGTATTCACCCTTAAAAAGGACGAAGCTACAAGTACCCACCCTTAAGGAGGGCGAAGCTACAAGTACCCACCCTTAAGGAGGACGAAGCTACAAGTATTCACCCTCAAAAAGGACGAAGCTACAAGTACCCATCCTTAAGGAGGGCGAAGCTAGAAGTACCCACCCTTAAAAAGGACGAAGCTACAAGTACCCACCCTTAAGGAGGGCGAAGCTACAAGTACCCACCCTTAAGGAGGACGAAGCTACAAGTATTCACCCTTAAAGAGAATGAAGCTAGATGTACCCACCCTTAAAAAGGAAGCTATAAGTACCCACCCTTAAGGAGGGCGAATCTACAAGTACCCACCCTTAAGGAGGACGAAGCTACAAGTACCCACCCTTAAGGAGGACGAAGCTACAAGTATTCACCCTTAAAGAGAACGAAGCTAGAAGTACCCACCCTTAAGGAGGACGAAGCTAGAAGTATCCACCCTTAAAAAGGACGAAGCTACAAGTACCCATCCTTAAGCAGGACGAAGCTACAAGTACTCACCCTTAAAGAGGACGAAGCTACAAGTACCCACCCTTAAGGATGACGAAGCTACAAGTATTCACCCTTAACGTGGACGAAGCTACAAGTAACTCCCATCTTAAGTACCATTAAGTACCAGGGATACTCCTATCTTAAGTACCATTAAGTACCAGGGATATTCCCATCTTAAGAGTTTTAAACACCTGATCAGAGAGTATGAATATTTTCCGACGGAAATGTCTACAGCTTTATATCGGCTGTAGTTGTCACGTGACTCCCTTAAGGGTGGGTACTTTTAGCTTCGTCCTCCTTAAGGGTGGGTATCCCTGGTACTTAATGGCACTAGAAAATAGACGATATGGAACCAGAGCAAAGACCTGGAAGAAGTTGTATCCCAGACTTGCAAACAGTACACAACAGAGTCGAAAAGGATCCCCGTCTGTAAAAGCGACCCAAGTCACGTGTATTTCATACTTCTTACTAAAGCACACTCCAGTAAAGCCAACGGACGCAGTGACTATGAATTACTGTACGATAGGAATAGTTAAACGGGCTCTGGGAACCGTCGTCCTCGTATACGATATGGAATATGGGAAAAATGCAGCCTTATGACAGGGCCTTTTCCGATGGAAATTACGCTGCGGGCCTATTGTCAAGATGCACGGTCGTTAGATAGAGCACGTCCAAATATTAACTTCTGTAGAATATTGTTGCGTCAGCGAGGTCACGTGACTAGTGTCACGCCACCTGTTTCTAGAAATATCCTGTTCCTTCGTGAATGCCCTAGCATTTACTAGATTGGGGTAGTCTGGTATATATAGGATGGTCACAACGTGACGGGACAATGTGTAGGTAGTGAGTAATTGATCTGCAGTCAGAGAGTATTGCCGAAGTTAA
>NW_013671814.1:42664-43718 GCF_000517525.1 Limulus polyphemus | reverse complement strand
AATATTATCTACTGTATTACTCAGTTGATCACTGTAGATATTTACTACCAAACTCCGTGTCCTGACAGAATACAAACAAGTCAAGCTCGAGAAACAGCCAGTTATTTTAACAAAACATTTATATTAATCTCCGTTTCTTTTGATGACAAGTGCATTTTTTGTTTGTTTGAAAATAACTTACCTACATGTTTTAAAATGTTCCGTGCACGTCTCAGAAGACGAATGTTCAACTCGTCAAGGGGCGTTATCACATTTCGGTTTCTACATTGGAAAGAAAACGTACCTAATGGGACACTACTTATGTTACACCCTGTATTACGCTTGCCTAATGAACAGTAGAAGCTTAATTAACCCTGTCAACGATCTCTCTCTCTACATTAGGCCTAGTAAGTTAATTCGGTAGTTACATAACCTGCTAAACACCTAATTATGGACAATGTCTTCTTTTTCTTAACGTACTAAATAAGTTAAGCAAGTGAGCTGTAAGATAGCAAGCAGTTCGAGCTGGTTTTATTAATCTATAAAACCCAATACATTCGTTAGCCCAGGACAAAGTAATTATCTGTTTTCTTGAGAGTTCCACAGGATAACTAAACCATAAACATACTTGTATCATAGTGAAAGTGAAGTAAAAAAAGGAAGACTTGGACAACAACGTTAATTGGATAATAATTAAACTCAAGTTAAAAAGACTGGATAACAAGAGCATAAAGTAAATTAAATAATAATTAAAGTCAAGTTTCAAAACAGTAGGTTTATAAGTAAGCGTAGATTCAAGAGTAAGTAGTTAATTGAACGGTTAAATTCAGGTCAGAAACGGACACTTCTATTATATTAAAATTAAAATTACAAGAAACCGAGTCGTAAGTACTTCTTTCGGTAAAGAATGGAGTAAATTATTGAATAATATTAAATTACTTACACCATAATTAAAGTCTTATAGATGATAGTGAAAAGACTTTCATAGTCACCATTAACGACAAACAACAGAACAATAGATTTGTGACTAACACAGTGAGGTTGTTACAAGACAATAGAATTGTGACTAACACAG
>NW_013671814.1:40554-41840 GCF_000517525.1 Limulus polyphemus | reverse complement strand
GACTGTCTTGTTGTCACCAGAACCATATCCCACACAGTCCACACCTTATTGTAACTTATCTAGCGACTGTATTGTTGTCACCAGAACCATATCCCACACAGTCCACACCTTATTGTAACTTATCGAGCGACTGTATTGCTGTCACCAGAACCATATCCCACACAGTCCACACCTTATTGTAACTTATCTAGCGACTGTATTGTTGTCACCAGAACCATACCCCTACAACCCACACATTATTGTAAATTGCCTAGTGATTGCATTGTTGTTACCAATAATTTAATATCGCGTAGTTCCTACTCGTACTTTAGTTACATAGAGACTGCATTGTTGTTACGTACCTCATATTTTTATTGAGGTTACATGAAGCTGCATTGTTGTAGCCTCAGTCTCATCCCACTTAACTCGTATTGTTGTTATTACAACCTTACAACAGGGCACATTTGTACGTAAACAACTTGAATACTGTATTATTCTGACTAGTTTTAATTCAAGTAATTCTCAAGGTAAGACGAAAGAGATATCATTACTTAATTGTTTTGCTTATTTTCTATTCTTGATTTCGAAAGGTGTCGTGTAATTCTTTCAGAAAGTTGAACAGTTGTGTAGTTTTCGTTACCAAGAATCATCAGAATAACCCATTGTCTTATCAAACAGCTAAACTGTTGTTCATCATCAGGTCAACTTGGTGATACCTGATACAAGTTGGTAGCTAAACTACTGAATCGCCATCTGTTGGAGATCAATAACAAAACAATATATGTAAGAGTCAAATGATTTCCAGTAATATCTTGAAAAACAGCCCTACTCCTTCTACACATTTACCAGTGTTATGTTGACACACATTACCAGTGTTATGTTGAGACACGGAATGGTCAATCTACATTGTTCCCAGTGTTATGTTGAGACACGGAATGATCAATCTACATTCTTCCCAGTGTTATGTTGAGACACTAAATGGTCAATCTACATTCTTCCCAGTGTTATGTTGAGACACGGAATGATCAATCTACATTCTTCCCAGTGTTATGTTGAGACACTAAATGGTCAATCTACATTCTTCCCAGTGTTACGTTCAGACACGGAATGATCGATCTACATTGCTCCCAGTGTTACGTTGAGACACGGAATAGTCAATCTACATTGTTCCCAGTGTTACGTTGAGACAAGGAATGATCGATCTACATTACTCCCAGTGTTACGTTGAGACACGGAATGGTCAATCTACATTGTTCCCAGTGTTACGTTGAGACACGGAATGATCGATCTACATTACTCCCAGTGTT
>NW_013671814.1:37259-39554 GCF_000517525.1 Limulus polyphemus | reverse complement strand
CTTCCCAGTGTTACGTTGAGACACGGAATGGTCAATCTACATTGTTCCCAGTGTTACGTTGAGACACGGAATGATCAATCTACATTGTTCTCAGTGTTGCGTTGAGACACGGAATGGTCAATCTACATTCTTCCCAGTGTTACGTTGAGACACGAAATGATCAATCTACATTGTTCCCAGTGTTGTGTTGAAACACAGTGTGCTACATCTACATTGTTCCCATTGTTTTATTGAAACACAGTGTGCTACACCCAGACTCTTCCCAGTGTTGTGTTGAGACACAGTGTGCTACATCCATACTCTTCCCAGTGTTATGTTGAAACACAGTGTGCTACATCCATACTCTTCCCAGTGTTATGTTGAGACACAGTGTGCTACACCCAGACTCTTCCCAGTGTTGTGTTGAGACACAGTGTGCTAGATCCATACTCTTCCCAGTGTTATGTTGAAACACAGTGTGCTACATCCATACTCTTCCCAGTGTTATGTTGAGACACAGTGTGCTACATCCATACTCTTCCCAGTGTTATGTCGAAACACAATGTGCTATATCCATACTCTTCCCAGTGTAATGTTGATACACAGTGTGCTACATCCATACTCTTCCCAGTGTTATGTTGAAACACAGTGTGCTACGCCTATACTCTTCCCAGTGTTATGTTGAGACACAATGTGCTACATCTAGATTTTTCCCAGTGTTATGTTGAAACACACTGTGCTACATCCACACTTTTCTCAGTGTTATGTTGAAACACACTGTGCTACATTTATACTCTTCCCAGTGTTATGTTGAAACACAGTGTGCTACATCTATACGCTTCCCAGTGTTATGTTGAAACACACTGTGCTACATCCTACTCTTTCCCAGTGTTATGTTGAAACACAGTGTGCTACATCTATACGCTTCCCAGTGTTATGTTGAGGCACAGTGTGCTACATCTATACGCTTCCCAGTGTTATGTTGAGGCACAGTGTGCTACATCTATACTCTTCCCAGTGTTATGTTGAGACACAGTGTGCTACATCTACATTGTTCCCAGTGTTATGTTGAAACACAGTGTGCTACATCCATACTGGCCCCAGTGTTATGTTGAAACAAGTCTGAGTAATTCCCTTGTGTTTACCAAGTTCAAGAGTTTCGATTGAAATTCATATTTTATTTAACACTTCACCAACATTTTGTACAATGTATAGTATATTTTTTGGTCTTTAAATAATGTTGGTTATATAGAACCATAGCAACCAACCTGAGGATAAATCTTGCAACATAACCTCGAAGAATTGATACATTTCTATGATACGATCAATAATACAATTGATAACGCCTACAGTTTGAGTAGAAATTGTAAATAAATCAAGATTTTCAGTTAGTGACACTTTAATGAGATATGACAGTAAATTCTGAAAAGGATTTTTTTATAGCAAGGTAAAGTATAAGCGTCTTGTAAGTAAAACCAGCTCCACAGACTGCATCTCAAGACTGGTGACTGGCGCTACGAAGTGAACACTAGAGTATTGCAAGTAAGAAACGTTGTCTCTCAAATCCTATAGTTATATAAACTTTATACACATTAAACAATGGAGCCTAGGGGAATACGTTTAAAGGCATGTCCATGTCATTTTTCATGTTTAACATAACTTTGTATGAGTTCAGTTGTTTAAGAAAAATATCTGTTCCAGTTTACATATTTATGACAACGCAGTTCCAGTTTACCTGTTTATGGCAACTCTGTTTCAATTTCCATATTTATGACAACTCTGTTTCAGTTTACATATTTATGACAACTATGTTTAACTTTCAATGTTTATAAAAAACTCTGTTTCAATTTACCTTTTAATTTCCACCCTGTTTAAGTTGACATGTTTATGGTAACTCTGTTACAGTTTACATGTTTATTTCAACCCTATTTCAGTATACATGTTTATCATAACTATGTTTCAGTTTACCTTTTTTATTTCAAACCTGTTTAAGTTTACATGTTTATGGTAATTCTGTTACAGTTTACATGTTTATTTCAACCCTGTTACAGTTTACATGTTTATGGTAACTCTGTTTTAGTTTACCTTTTTATTTCAAACCTGTTCCAGTTTACATGTTTATGGTAACTCTGTTTTAGTTGATATTTTTATGACAACCCTGTTCCAGTTTACATGTTTATGGTAACTCTGTTTTAGTTGATATTTTTATGACAACCCTGTTCCAGTTTACATGTTTATGGTAACTCTGTTTTAGTTGACATTTTTATGACAACCCTGTTCCAGTTTACATGTTTATGGTAACTCTGTTTTAGTTGA
>NW_013671814.1:32028-36259 GCF_000517525.1 Limulus polyphemus | reverse complement strand
TTTACATGTTTATATTAACTCTGTTTTAGTTGACATTTTTATGACAACCCTGTTCCAGTTTACATGTTTATGGTAACTCTGTTTTAGTTGACATTTTTATGACAACCCTGTTCCAGTTTACATGTTTTTTCAGATCCAGTAGATAGTCCAATGTGGCTTTGTCCAGTTTACATGTTTATGGTAACTCTGTTTTAGTTGACATTTTTATGACAACCCTGTTACAGTTTACATGTTTCAGATCCCCGCGGTAGACACAGTAGATAGTCCAATGTGGCTTTGCTCCATAGCTAACAATGATCCATAGCTAACAATAATCCATAGCTAACAATGATCCATAGCTAACAATGATCCAAAGCTAACAATGATCCATATCTAACAATGATCCATAGCTAACAACGATCTATAGCTAACAACGATCTATAGCTAACAACGATCTATAGCTAACAATGATCCATAGCTAACAATGATCCATAGCTAACAATGATCTATAGCTAACAATGATCCAAAGCTAACAATGATCCATAGCTAACAATGATCCATAGCTAACAACGATCTATAGCTAACAACGATCTATAGCTAACAATGATCCATAGTTAACAATGATCCATAGCTAACAATGATCCATAGCTAACAATCAAACTATCATGCTCCTTTTTTCAAATATTTATTTCAATCAGTCCACAGAGAAAATCCCGTTTTCTCGTGAAATTACTTCATAAAAAGAAACATTTTTGTTTTCAATAAGTATTCCCCAGATTGGCCATTCAGCAGATACAGATCGATGTGAATATCGATATGAAATTCTTAGAATTACAAAAAATGAATATTTTTTCCTGTAATGTACTCTTGAAAAGAACTATTTTGTTTCATAATATTATAAACCTACCTAAACGTATATACTGTTATAAACGTATATAGTGCCATAAACATAACATAAACATATAAAATGTCACAAACTAAACATAAACATGTAAACTGTTATAAACTAAACATAAACATATAAACTGTTATAAACTTAGCATAAACATATAAACTGTTATAAACTAAACATAAACATATAAACTGTCATAAAAACAGTTTATATGTTCAAGGTAAGTTTATGACAGTTTATAGGTTGAGGGTCGGTTTATAACAGTTAATACGTTTAGGGTAAGTTTATGACAGTTTATGCGTTAAGGGTTGGTTTATTTATAATAATATAAGGGCGTGTCTGTGTGTGTGTGACCGCCATAACTCCAAGACGAAATAACGTAGAAACCTGAAATTTTGCACTCATACTAAGTGGACAGTGAGGGTGTGCACCTGGGTCTTACTACTTATCTGCATGCGTGTGCGCATGCGCGTATTTTAATGTGACAAACTACATAGAAAAAAAATTGACCACCATAACTTCTGGAGGAAATAACCTAGAAACCTAAAAGTTTACAACCCTACTAAGTAGACCCTTAGGATGTGCACCTGGGGATTATTACTTATCTTATCCACGTGCGTGCGCACATGCGCATCTTTTTAATGAGGCAAACTAGCGAAACCCCAAAAATTAAAGAAGTGGTTCCTTATATTACAAATAAAACTCACAAACAGACAGACACGCAAGTGTGTGTGCGTGCGCGCGTGCATGTCTGTGTATGTGTTACCGCCATAGCTTCAACCTAGAAACCTGGAATTTTGCACCCATTCTAAGTGGACCCTGAGGGTGTGCACCTGGGTATTATTACTTATATTATTCACGAGCGTGCACGCATCTTTTTCTGAGGTAAGCTAGCAAAAAACCAGATTTAAAAGAAGTGGTTCTTTATATAATAACTTCTAATATGTAGAAAAGTCAGTGTGTTTTCATAACAATGTGTTCCAACAATGGCTTTTATATCATGTTGCTTAGGAACAAAGGTATATAAGTTATACTTTTATGCTAAAATGGGTAAACTGTCATTAACTTAAAATAAACTTATAAACTGTCATAAACTTAAAATAAACTTATAAACTTAACATAAACATGTAAACTGTCATAAACTTAACATAAACATGTAAACTGTCATAAACTTAACATAAACTTGTAAACTGTCATAAACTTAAAATAAATTTATAAACTTAACATAAACATGTAAGCTGTCATAAACTTAACATAAACATGTAAACTGTCATAAACTTAACATAAACTTGTAAACTGTCATAAACTTAACATAAACTTGTAAACTGTCATAAACTTAAAATAAATTTATAAACTTAACATAAACATGTAAGCTGTCATAAACTTAACATAAACATGTAAACTGTCATAAACTTAACAAAAACATGTAAACTGTCATAAACTTAACATAAACATGTAAACTGTCATTAACTTAAAATAAACTTATAAACTTAACATAAACATGTAAGCTGTCATAAACCTACCTTGAACGTATAAACTATCATAAGCGTATCCTGAACGTATAAACTTATCCTAAATGTATAAACTGTTACAAACCTACCTTGAACGTATATACTGTCATAAACTTACCCTAAACGTATAAACTGTCATTAGGGAAAGTACCCGGCTTCGCTCGGGTTATTAGGTTGATAGTCTGTGTATTGTGGACATGTTTATGTTAAGTTTATGACAGTTTACATGTTTATGTTAAGTTTATGTTTTGAGGAAGCATATAGCCGTTTATATATCTATGTATAAATATACATATAACTATGACGAGATATACCGGATGAACTGCTACTCATATTTGAATCAATATTTCGAGATTTGTGCTCATTTACAGTGATAGGATGCGTGAGAGCTTCGACATTCTCAATAACGAAGTTTTTATATTCTCGTTTGTCATATACAGGACATGCCAATACCATCCGGCCTATTCATACAGTACCAAGGACAAAAACCATTCGTTGACGCCTTTTGGTGCATACCAATGAGGACTGGCAGATCAAGTAGAATAAGCGAGTGGAGAGAGAAAAATCTAGAAGACGAAAGTAAAGTCAAAAAATGGAGGCGTCGCTAGCTAAATTACCAAACTTTAAAAACAAAAATTTAACTTGAGTCTGATAGGATCGTGCATTACCTAGAGTCATTATGTAAATAATAAACATTTAACAATTACAACAGTACAAACAATCTACGTAATGTTTGTTAACATTCGTCTTTCAGCAAAGTGTCACATGATACGGAGTAGCTAAAAGTAAAGTTTGGGACTATTTACCACCTTTATAATATTTGTTATGAAACGCTCTGCGGTAGAAATTAACTGCTATTAAGTGTACACACATTTATTCCAAAGGAAACGATTCTTTGAACTATAGTTGTATTTTCAGAAATTTTCCATAAGGCAAATACAATAATTAAAGACTTTTTATTGGACAATACCGATATAAATATTCATATTGGATAAGTACTTATACTTTTTATTGCACAATACAGATATAGATATTCCTATTGGATAAGAAATTATACTTTTTATTGGACAGTACCGATATAGATATTCCTATTGGATAAGAAATTATATTTTTTATTTGACAATACCGATATAAATATTCCTATTGGATAAGTACTTATACTTTTTATTGGACAATACCGATATAAATATTCCTATTGGTTAAGAAATTATACTTTTTATTGGACAATACCGATATAAATATTCCTATTGGATAAGAACTTATACTTTTTATTGACAATACCGATATAAATATTCCTATTGGATAAGAACTTATACTTTTTATTGAACAATACAGATATAGATATTCCTATTGGATAAGAAATTATACTTTTTATTGGACAATACCGATATAAATATTCCTATTGGATAAGAAATTATAATTTTTATTGGACAATACCGATATATTCCTATTGGATAAGAAATTATATTTTTTATTTGACAATACCGATATAAATATTCCTATTGGATAAGTACTTATACTTTTTATTGGACAATACCGATATAAATATTCCTATTGGTTAAGAAATTATACTTTTTATTGGACAATACCGATATAGATATTCCTATTGGATAAGAACTTAAACTTTCGTTGGGTTAGCAACTGTAATTGGATACTTTTCGTTGTACATGACTAGAAATTAAGAACCTTTTGTTGAACAGAAAATTATATTCTAGATTCTTTCCTTGAACAAAAACAAGAATTAGAATTTTCTTCTAGATAAAAACATGTATTTTAAAACGTCCTGCTGTTATAACTTATTGGGCAACAACTGTTTTAAGTCTTACTGCTAAACAGCACCAGTAGTTTT
>NW_013671814.1:26510-31324 GCF_000517525.1 Limulus polyphemus | reverse complement strand
TTTCCCCTAGTCCTATAATATATCTTACGGGGATCAAAGAATGTCAATATGATACCACAGTTTCCTCTAGTCCTATAATATATCTTACAGGGATCAAAGAATGTCAACATGATACCACAGTTTTTCTCTAGTCCTATAATATATCTTACAGAGATCAAAGAATGTCAACATGATACCACAGTTTCCTCTAGTCCTATAGTATATCTTACAGAGATCAAAGAATGTCAACATGATACCACAGTTTCCTCTAGTCCTACAGTATATCTTACAGAGATCAAAGAATGTCAACATGATACCACAGTTTCCTCTAGTCCTACAATATATCTTACAGAGATCAAAGAATATGAACATCATCTAACCGTGTTTTCTATGTTAAAATGTTTAAGTTATGTAGTATTTTTTTCAGTCCTGTGTTTCCGAATCCAAGAAATGTAAACAAACTGTTTGAATCCAGAACACGACAGACAATTTCCTTCTAATTTTATCAGGACTAAATTTTACGAACGAAGCAGATTTCGCGTAGTACGATATAAGAAGTCGAATTAAATTAGGTCAAGCAAAAAATCGACAAAGAGATTTCAGGAAATAGTTCAAAGCCAAGCTTCTAATAACCATTTAAAAACATAGAAGAAGATTTCCCATCTGAAAGAGATAGTTACTAGAAATATAATAACCCTTTAAAAAATAGTAGAGCGTAGAGATTGGTTACTAGAAATAGATAATGAAGTGCATGAATCAAACAGTAAATAGTAACGGTTAACTTACTTCCTTCAACTCGGAATTCGACATTTTCTTGGCACGTGCTTAACAATAACGACCAATCAATGTACGATATAAATGAGATCATCAAAGCAAAATGATATCTCGGGTGTAAAACTAAAAACACGAGTGATGCTAAATGTACCGTGTTACTATCCTTGAAGAACGCCATCTAGGTTAAAAATATTCTTTATTCATAGTTAGCGTTACATTAGGTGATTTGTTTTATTCTTCTATAATAAAATAGCAACCAAAATATAGTCTGCTTTTCTTGTTTTGTAATACACCAGTAGTTAGTGCAGGAAAAATTGAAGGAAACATACCAATGTTGTTCAGAAGTCCTAATCAGTACTTATGTTCATATTGTAACGGGTTTCTGTAAGTCAACATTATTGACGCTCTGCAGTACAGGATTAATCATATAAATGTTTAATCCCCTGATGGTAAGTCTACGGACTTACAATGCTAAAACCCGGGGTTTGATTCCCCATATTGCACACAGGAGATAACCCAATGTGGCTTCGTTCTAAAACATACAAACAAAACATATTTGTATTATATTAACATGTAAAGAAGCTATCTCCTTACCATCAGGTTTAACTTGATACTAGGTAACAAACTCCTGATTTCAACCGATGAATGAGAATTTGTTTATTTGATATGAAACGTAGGAGAGTAGAATCAGCATATGCCAGGTTTGATGACAATCGGTTAAGCGATTTAGCAGTTATTAGTGGACACAACACACGGGGAAGAAATATGGATCCATAGGGGGTGACTACGAGCGTTCAGATCCGAAAGCCGTCTCCCCCCCCCTATGTCATCATCTGGGGAACCTTAAGAATACAATCCAGGTCCGCTGACAGTCGGTACAGCGGTTCGCCACTTATGAGAGCACACACAGACACAGACATTTTTCAAATGATGGCTTAGATGGCTGGATATATATATTCTACAATATTGGCACTATTTCAGTATTTCAGCTTGGTACATATCAGGGGAACAAATTCTAATCAGTCAAGTGTACTTCACCTGAATTCCAGATCATTTTATCACATGAATTCCAGATCATTCTATTTACTTTCACTCAGTATAACGTCATACAGTCTTTTCTTATAGTTTCAATGTGTCTAAAACCGTCAGATAATGTATTCAGTAACATATTTTTAGCCATTGTATAGTCTCGAACTTATATTATAATTCAGACATCATTAGTTTAGATTTGAAAAGTTTCCTTATTTTATTTTTTAAAGTTGTAACATTTTTATTTGATTTGTTTAGTTTAGAGTTTCATTTTAGTTCGTCATTCATATTAAATCGGACGAGTCATAAACCGAGATCCAAGACTACAGACAGAAGTTGAGAGTATATAAAAAAGATATTGGAGCATCACCACTTCTTCCTTGTCATGTTCTGTCTGTCACCGACCAACTCGATAATAGCCTACAGCGTGGTTTCATTTTAAAAAGGCCCCGTCGTCAAGTTGTCATGTCCTAACAATACTACTCTTCCCTGCAGATTTCTATAAGCCATTTATTGTAGGGGACAACGAGTTCCCAGCACCCATTTCAACAGACCGATCACACACAGAGGCCCATAGACCGGTGACTTGACTGGTATGTATTCGTATGGAATAGTATGAATAACCATTCAATTCTCAAGCTACTTTATATATATATACGAAAGTTGAACATGAGGTATGACCGGAAACCATAGTTTGGGGAACCCATACCCTGTTGGACCCTTTGTCCGGTTTTTGTATGGACCAAATGGCTCAGAACATTAGTTTGATAATAAGCAGAATACACCTTGACATTTGTACTCTTCTGATCCCTAACTTGACCATGAATCTAGTAGCAAATGGCACGAGTCTTTTTATTGGTATGAAGGTTCGTCGGATTTCTTCGGCTATTTACCGTTCATATAGTTTTCTACAGTTGGTCTTCCTAACCAGGGTATGTCGTGGAAGCAGCTTGTATACACATGATCTGTATCGCTTCTACAGATTATGCTTCGTACTGGGGCATGTGGATGACTCATGCTAACAGTCTTTGTAGATCCTCACCTGTGAGAAGACAGGGATATAACTCGTTGGTTCTATTTTGGATGGTCTGGTTGCTTCAAGTTGATACATATTCTTTTGTTTTCCAGCGTCATGGAAGTTCTAAATCTGAACATATCTTTATTATGTGAGTTTCAGTGACATCACACTAATCACAAAATACCAATGTCAAACTGTAGTTCTCATACATTCAGTTCTACCGTGACTTTATATCGGTTGTGGTTGCCACGTGACTCGCTGAATGATATATTCAAAATTGCTTTAATATGAGGTACTCAAGTTATTCAACCCTTTGTACTTTATAAAAAGAAAAAAGTATTTGAATTTTGATGTATTTTGAACAACTAACTGTTTGCAATATTGGTGAATTTTCTGGTGCGGCTTATCTGATTACCAACTGTCTCAGTATGAAAATTCAGGTTTATCATGGAAGGCTATGCAAGCCCAATTTCTAATTTTAAAAGTTTCATGCAACAATTTCAATAATACTTTTACTTTGTCACTAGATGGCTTAACATTCGTTTATATTACAACTGCCTTATTTCATAACTTAGAATTAAAAAAAAACATTATTTTCAAACAATGTGTTAAAATTTAAGCCTTTGTTGTTCTTAGAACTTAGAAGGACAGTGCTGTTAGTAATTAGGGAGATTGTTTCACACGTGCCGCCCTCTGGTGGCGTGCTATGTAAAAATCCCCATAACTACTACTGTTTTCTTTTATTTATATTTTGAATAACGGATTTATTAGTCTTCTTTCCAAGTAGAATATTGTGTTAATGTGTGATCTTCTGAATCACATAATTAATTTGATTAGCTTAAACTGAATTTTAAACTCCTCGTTCAAAAACAATTAGTTTCGGAAAGATCATTTTAATTGTCGAAGGATGTAGATGACACACTTAGTGAAACTGTCGTGTAGATGCAATAGTTAACCTGTTGGGGGGAATATAGATCATATACTTGATATTCCTTACTTATATTTAATATATCTATTGTATGTAGGTGACACACTTAATATGAACTATATACACGACACATTTAACGTATCTTCGGTATGTAGATGACACGTTTAACATATCTATTTTACATAGGTGACACACTTAATATGAACTATACGGATAGCACGTTTAACGTATCTTCGGTATGTAGATGACACATTTAACATATCTATTGTATATAGGTGACACACTTAATATGAACTATATACACGACACATTTAACGTATCTACGGTATGTAGATGACACGTTTAACATATCTATTGTATATAGGTGATACACTTAATATGAACTATATACACGACACATTTAACGTATCTTCGATATGTAGATGACACGTTTAACATATCTATTTTACATAGGTGACACACATAATATGAACTATATACACGACACATTTAACGTATCTACGGTATGTAGATGACACGTTTAACATATCTATTGTATATAGGTGACACACTTAATATGAACTATATACACGACACATTTAACGTATCTTCGGTATGTAGATGACACGTTTAACATATCTACTGTATATAGGTGACACACTTAATATGAACTATACACGACACATTTAACGTATCTACGGTATGTAGATGACACGTTTAAAATATCTATTTTACATAGGTGACACACTTAATATGAACTATACACGACACGAGTTTAAAAGAGTTATTTCAGTAAAGGATCCTTGTTTACTAGTTGAGTTTAAAAGAGTTATTCCAGTAAAGGATCCTTGTTTACTAGTTGAGTTTAAAAGCGTTATTCCAGTAAAGGATCCTTGTTTACTAGTTGAGCTTAAAAGCGTTATTCCAGTAAAGGATCCTTGTTTACTAGTTGATTTTAAAAGAGTTATTCCAGTAAAGGATCCTTGTTTACTAGTTGAGTTTAAAAAGAGTTATTTCAGCAAAAGATCCTTGTTTACTAGTTGAGTTTAAAAGAGTTACTCCAGGAAAGGATCCTTGTTTACTAGATGAGTTTAAAAGAGTTATTTC
>NW_013671814.1:24009-25712 GCF_000517525.1 Limulus polyphemus | reverse complement strand
TTATTCCAGTAAAGGATCCTTGTTTACTAGTTGAGTTTAAAAGAGTTATTCCAGTAAAGGATCCTTGTTTACTAGATGAGTTTAAAAGAGTTATTCCAGTGAAGGATCCTTGTTTACTAGATGAGTTTAAAAGAGTTATTCCAGTAAAGGATCCTTGTTTACTAGATGAGTTTAAAAGAGTTATTCCAGTAAATTTCGTTGTTTTCCTTTATCGACATTTGGTTGTGAGTTTGTCAAATTTCAAATATTACAGCTAGGTTTTCCCTAAACAAGCAGCGATAAATCTTACCATCTTCCGTTCCACTAAACTCTATCAAGGGACGAGAGTTCATGCGGGACTACTAAAAAACGACCCAACATAATAGTCGATATTTCCCTCTGATATGCGGGTGTTCTTATTATTGCTATGTTTGCAAGTTCTCCGTCTGATGGCGGAATCTGTGGGTCTTTTGTTCTCGGGATGGCTAGTATTGCATGACGTAATAACAATATTTGATTTGTCTGTCTACGAAAGACATTACACTGATGGTGACGCCACAGTCTCCTCAGCTTCTCGGTAGTATTTATAGATACTTATAAGGATAATTTGTTAAAACGCTTTGTCGAAGGAAAATCCTCCCAACGTTTTGCTGCTAAACTTTTTATATTATATTGTTATACTATTTTTTTTTCATTTATTTTCACTCTATCCTCTGGGGGACCGAACTAAGAATCTGGCGAATTCCTGTTTGTTTATTTGTTTTTAGTTGAGTACAAAGCTACTAAATCTTGTGTCTATCATGGTATCGAAACGCGTTTTTTAGCCTTCACACTTATTGCTCAGCCACTAGGGGGCGCGGATTTTTGTAAGCTTCGACTAATGTCTTCAGAGGTGAAGAAGGTTTAAATAGGCTGATTGTAATTTTTTTTTTATATTTATGAATTTAGACTTTTTGTATAATAACAAACACTGTATGAATAAAGGCTTAAATATATAGCTCTGTCTTTGAACGCTTCGCTTAATTTATAACAAAAATAGCGAACGTTTCTTTATGTAAAAAAAAACAAAAACATTTACTTAGTGTATAGTGCAAACACTGAACGTTTCACTTTATTTTATATCACTATATATCAACCAGAAATGGATATTTTATGAATGTTGCACTAAGCGTATTTCATATTTTATTAATGTTTCACTAAGCGTATTTCATATTTTATTCACATATTTTATGATGTTGCACTAGGCGTATTTCATATTTTATTCACATATTTTATGGATGTTGCACTAAGCGTATTTCACATTTTATTCACATATTTTATTAATGTTGCACTAAGCGTATTTCATATTTTATGGATGTTGCACTAAGCGTATTTCACATTTTATTCACATATTTTATTAATGTTGCACTAAGCGTATTTCACATTTTATTCACATATTTTATTAATGTTGCACTAAGCGTATTTCATATTTAATGGATGTTACACTACGCGTATTTCATATTTTATTAATGTTGCACTAAGCGTATTTCATATTTTATTAATGTTTCACTAAGCGTATTTCATATTTTATTCACATATTTTATGATGTCGCACTAGGCGTATTTCATATTTTTATCACATATTTTATGGATGTTGCACTAAGCGTATTTCATATTTTATTCACATATTTTATGATGTCGCACTAGGCGTATTTCATATTTTTATCACATATTTTATGGATGTTG
>NW_013671814.1:22429-23343 GCF_000517525.1 Limulus polyphemus | reverse complement strand
TATTAATGTTGCACTAAGCGTATTTCATATTTTATGGATGTTGCACTAGGCGTATTTCATATTTTATTCACATATTTTATTAATGTTGCACTAAGCGTATTTCATATTTTATGGATGTTGCACTAGGCGTATTTCATATTTTATTCACATATTTTATTAATGTTGCACTAAGCGTATTTCATATTTTATTCACATATTTTATGAATGTTGCACTAAGCGTATTTCATATTTTGATCAGATACATTATTAAACTTAAGTAGAATATTAATAAAATCAATCAAAATTAACTATGAGCCACGTTACAGCATGTTAGTAAGAAGATTATTTATCTTCCTTTGTAAGCGTAGAAGAACGACTTACATAGTGGTTTACAAACACGTCTCTATGAAATAGGGTTTGTTTTGAACTTGGCGTAAAACTAATCTAGAGCTATCTGCGCTAGTCGTCCCTAATTTAGCAGTGAAAGACTAGAGGGAGGGCAGCCACCGCCAACTCTTGAGCTACTCTTTGATCAACAAATAGTGGGATTGACCGTCACAGGTAGAGGGCGAGTATGCTTGAAAAAGAATAAACTAACACACAATCCTTTGCTTTATGAAGTAATTTATACGGCTGTTATAAAAGTTTAAAATCAATTATAATATCATATGGTGCTATAACTTCTTTTTTGAAACTGCTGTCTTGTTTCTTGTAATAATGAGCAACACACAGTGAAAATGGCAGTATTTAACTATAAGAATGGAAAATATTCAACCATGGTATTGTTATAACAATTCAAAGTGGAAAATATTCAACCATGGTATTGTTATAACAATTCAAAGTGGAAAATATTCAACCATAGTATTGTTATAACAATTCAAAGTGGAAAATATTCAACCATGGTATTGTTATAACAATTCAAAGTGGAAAATATT
>NW_013671814.1:19370-21429 GCF_000517525.1 Limulus polyphemus | reverse complement strand
GGTGGAAAATATTCAACCATAGTATTGTTATAACAATTCAAAGGTGGAAAATATTCAACCATGGTATTGTTATAACAATTCAAAGTGGAAAATATTCAACCATAGTATTGTTATAACAATTCAAAGTGGAAAATATTCAACCATAGTATTGTTATAACAATTCAAGGTGGAAAATATTCAACCATAGCATTGTTATAACAATTCAAAGTGGAAAATATTCAACCATAGTATTGTTATAACAATTCAAAGTGGAAAATATTCAACCATAGTATTGTTATAACAATTCAAAAGGTTTTACTTAGAACTGTACACTGTTCTTGTTTGTTTTTCGGATATTTTAAATTTTAAAATTTTAATTTTAAACTGATAAACTTGAGAAAAAGCGTCTAGTAAAAAGCACCCGCCGCCACCTCTTGGGCTATTCTAATCGACTAGTGAGATTTGACTGTCTCTTTTATAATGCACTCAAGTTCCTTGCGGATCGCAACAGTTCGCGAATGCTCTAACCGTTACTCCATGCCGGCCCCTATTTTGTTCTGTCTTTTATTTACATGTATTAGAAGCAATTAGCTTTGCACATGCGCACAGCGTCTTGTGCATGGTGTGGGTAGGAGCGCTCACTCCTGCTTCTTTCTGTAGTAATATGAAGCTGCTAGAAGAGACTATAGTGGTAGACTGTGTCTCCACCAATATGTGGGTAGCGCCTCTATTATCAGAACCTACTGAAAGAGGTTACAACGGATTTATTCGTGTCTTTAATACCAAGTACGGTTTCACCTGGTTTCCTTTTTATATTCTATTTTTATCAGGTGTAAGGAGAAGCTATCCTACAATGTGCTTATTTATGCTTGAAGGTGTGTCAAATAGGAGTTTCATCAGTACCCGATAACGTCTTCTGGATCAGTTAATGTCAAGGGTACTTGGAAAGTTGGTTAACTGTGGAACCAAACAGGATAGTTATAAACTTGAGTGTATTAGTAATTTCTGATAATTTTTATAGTCATCAGCAGGCTTAAGATATGTGATAAAAATCACGTTAACTGCGTTGCAGAGGCGTCTAAAAATAACCTGCTGATCTATCCTTTGTCTGCCACAACTCATTGCTCAGGAGTCCTTTCGTTCAATACCACAATTCGTCAGTTAAGCTTAACGATTGGAGACAAAAGTTTCTATGAAATGCTATTTATAAATATAGTATAATATTTTAAAAGTTATACAATCTATATAGGTTCATGTTTGGTAGCTGCCAGTGAAAACAAACGTCAAAATATTTTAATCAGACCAAAAATGAGGAACGTAAAAGAAATGCCTTTACATGCAACGAATGATTTCAATTACACAGCATAACTAGATTTGATTTATGCTTAGCATGGCACGAACTTTTAATGACATGTTTTTGTTACATGATGAAAAAACCACATTCTAATTAACATACAAACATTTATTAATCACTTGAATCTGACTAGATCTGAAAACAAGTCAAAGTGAGACATTTAATTCAACAGAGTTTCATTTACGAAAGGTCAGCAGGGAACAGGTCATTAAGGAAGGACTAGGTCAAATACAGGGTGGTTCTAGAGAAAATGCATCATAAACGCGATGTTGTTGTGTTTTTAACCAGTGCAGGACGATGGCAACACTATATTTGTTACAATGAAATATATCTGACTATTGTTATCATATTCATTTCTTTTATACAAGTTTAAAGTCAAACTTCAGAGATTACCAAGAGGTTGTCCTTTAGTTGTGGCCACATCTGCTAGACTGTTGGACTTTGTTACCATCGGATGGTTACCAACTTCAGAGATTACCAAGAGGTTGTCCTTTAGTTGTGGCCACACTTGCTAGACTGTTGGACTTTGTTACCATCGGATGGTTACCAACTTCAGAGATTACCAAGAGGTTGTCCTTTAGTTGTGGCGATACCTGCTAGACTGTTGGACTTTGTTACCATCGGATGGTTACCAACTTCAGAGATTACCAAGAGGTTGTCCTTTAGTTGTGGCGATACCTGCTAGACTGTTGGACTTTGTTACCATCGGATGGTTACCAACTTCAG
>NW_013671814.1:10499-18583 GCF_000517525.1 Limulus polyphemus | reverse complement strand
GGTTACAAACTTCAGAGATTACCAGGAGGCTGTCATGTAGTTGTTATCACACCTGCTAGACTGTTGGACTTTGTTACCATCGGATGGTTACCAACTTCAGAGATTACCAGGAGGCTGTCATGTACTTGTTACCACACCTGCTAGACTGTTGGACTTTGTTACCATCGGATGGTTACCAACTTCAGAGATTATCGTAGTTACGAATAATTTTGTTTTTTTTAATTTTAATTTCTTATTAAACTTTTCATTTTCTTTCAAATACTTTTTGGTTTGCTGAAAACGAACGTTTCCAAAACGGTTCCTATGAATTAAGTATAGATTCTTCTTATTCTTCGTGTTAGATTTATAAATATATCCTATTGATTCCACAGCCATTGCAATAAGTAGATTAACCAACATGATTCGGAGACGATCCTTACTTCTGAGGGGAATGTAATTAACTTTGGATGAGATCTTCAGATCCATGCTTGTCAGGCATTAAATGTACAACATGGTACAAAGCAAGATCGATGAACATTATGATTGGGAACGAATATTTTCACTTTAGAAACCTCGACACTGTCTGTCGCTGTGCACGAGGCCTTTAACACTTGTAACACGAGTAGTATAGTTTTATTTCTAAATTTTGAGTCACATGAATTACAAAGGAAAAAACAACAACTTCAAAATACGTCATGGATGTATAGAAATATCAGTTTGTCATTCTAACAGTGACATTTCGCAACTTTGACAGTAGTTGTTGTTCTGTTAAGATTAAATTTAAGTTTGATGCTTTTGGTAATCATAGTTTGCGCGATATGACCTAAATTTGAAACGCTTTTGACACTCGCATCTCTCAGAAAAGTATTAAAACAGATTCATTATCTTGACACCCAACAAATGGCTGGAGCCAGTTATTAAACTGTTGTAAGCCAGTTTCGTTCGACGTAATTTCCGTGTAATCCAGACGATACGAACTTTTTTTTAAAGTTTATTTTCTAAAGTAGTTCGACATATCAATTTATCATGGTATCCTTGGAGTAATGGTATCAACTCAGTAGCTAAAAAACGATTATATTTCTTATTGAAATTTATAAGTTTTAGACAGCATTTCACATTTTCAATGGAAGTCGAAATTAAACACGTCTAACTTTTTGTTCATGAAAGGATCGTAATGTGAATCTATATAAATATCTGTCTGTCCATGTAACTACTTCGCAGGATGTGGATGGATCTTCACCAAATTTGGCATGAAGGTTTGTTGGATCCATGTGGAAATACATGCAAAGTTACAGTTTCACATTTTGTTTTACAGTTTTTATAGGCATTTTTTGCGTGTTTTATTTTTACAATCACATATAAGGGAAGTAACTTTTTATGTTTTAAGATAACCTTTCATTAATCATGAATTCAGTCCAGGGGACCGATACTCCAGCTAGTCTAATAAATACAACAATTACTGATTTTAAATCAACCTTGACTAGAAACTTAGGAAGTCGATAAAAACTCATTTTGTTAGATATTATTAAACGCTAAGATTTGTTGTATAAATCTTGTAGTTTCTAAACACAGTAAGCGTGTTTGTTTACAATGTAATGTGTTTCAGATATATTTACGAACATCCACAATACTTATCTTCTTGACAGCTACTGGAAAATTAAAAAAAAAAATAACTAGAACTAAACCTTATCACACAGATATAAAAACTTCCTATGGAGGAAGTTTCACAACCAAATACACATCGACAATATTTAAAACAGGAAGTGTATTTACAACGAAACTAGATACTAAGGTGATTAATACGTTATGTAAACGTATGAAATTACAGGAACTAATTGCTTGAATACTTTGTACTAATGACGATTTAAGTTAATACAGTTGTAAGCTGAATATTGTACATGATTACAAAGAAACGATTCCAAAACCAATACTTTTCGAGGGGTTTAAGAAAGATCTAAATCAGGAAAGGAAACAAAAACCTTGTTTTTCTTACATTTACCACTAGGTTTTCCTGAAGGCTTCTTATACTGCCAGTAGGATTCTCTATTGTTTACGGAAGCTTCAGGAGTTTCTTAAATAAAGTAATATAGATTAGCGTTGTGAAGAAAGATATTGAAGTGGAGAAATCCACGCCAAGAAACCGAGACGATATTAGTAAAGTATAGAGAACACAACACATGAAGTCAGGATGATACTATAGCATAATACAAACCACGATATTACATCGTGCCAATCTTCTCAAGTTCCCAATGTGTTTATATTATTGATTACTCATGTCAACCTTCTGAAGGTCCGAATGTGTTTATATTATTGATTACTCATGTCAATCTTCTAAATGTCCGAATGTGTTTATATTATTGATTACTCATGCCAATCTTCTGAAGGTCCGAATGTGTTTATATTATTGATTACTCATGTCAATCTTCTCAATGTCCGAATGTGTTTATATTATTGATTACTCATGCCAACCTTCTGAAGGTCAGATGTGTTTATATTATTGATTACTCAGAATATTTATGGTAATTTTTTTATAAATCTGGTAGCTGCAGAAGAAATCAAGCACAGCTTCATAAATTCGATAAAATAGTAAGTCTTGGTTTTCTGACGTAACGTCGAATTAATTGTTCACTTCGTTGGAATATGTGACAGAATATAGATAGAGGACACTCAAAACGTTTTAGATTTTTAACTACCTTAAGGGTAAGTGACTTGTACTTTATTCTTTCGTGGTCAGTTATTACTGGACTTTCCAGGTCATTTAGTTCGACCACCGGTAAACATGATGCATAACACTTTTTGTCTTCTCAGTAAATAAATTAGTTACCAATTAGTCAACGATAAAAAACATAAGATAAAACAAAACCCACTTCTAAGTATAATTTAACCATCACCACTATTAGCATTGGATAAAATGTTTTATTATTTATCCAATGCTAATAGTGGTGATGGTTAAATTATACTATAGAAGTGGGTTTTGTTTTATCTTATGTTTCATGTTTTATTATTTATCTAATGCTAATAGTGGTGATGGTTAAATTATACTTAGAAGTGGGTTTTGTTTTATCTTATGTTTCATGTTTTATTATTTATCCAATGCTAATAGTGGTGATGGTTAAATTATACTTAGAAGTGGGTTTTGTTTTATCTTATGTTCCATGTTTTATTAGGAACAAATGTGTTCAACGATGTATGAACTACAACCTTTCAATGAAAATTTACAAGTACCTGTGGTATGGTAGTGAATCATACCTGTGTTGATCTCTACAAGTATCTGTGGTGTGGAGGTGCAACACAATTGTGTTAATCTCTACAAGTATCTGTGGTGTGGAGGTGCAACACAATTGTGTTAATCTCTACAAGTATCTGTGGTGTGGTAGTGCAACACAGTTGTGTTAATCTTTGAGGTACCTGTGGTGTGGTATGAATCATACCTGTGTTAATCTTTACAAGTACCTGTGGTGTGGCAGTGAATCATACCTGTGTTGATCTCTACAAGTATCTATGGTGTGGCAGTGAATCATACCTGTGTTCATGGTTTTAGTCTTAGTAAGATATTATAATACTTTGTGAAGGTTTCTTCTTCAGTCTTAGTAACATATTATAATACTTTGTGAAGGTTTCTTCTTCAGTCTTAGTAACATATTATAATACTTTGTGAAGGTTCTTTCTTCAGTCTTACCATCAGGAATATTTGACAGTTTAGCTATGAAGGTTTGAGAACTAATGTTGATATTAGGAATGAATCTTGATAGACGTTTAACCTCCAATGATTGGTGTTAGAAACGTAACCAATCATAACATTCTGGTCTTCTTTACGATTAAATTAGTAGAAATTGATAGGTATGTATATTTAGACAGTTGATACCCAAGTTGCTGTTGAATTTAATCTATTAACGGTTTGGAGACGAACTAAAAGATCTTTGTGTCGAAACGTTGACAAGGAGTTCTTCCCTTACTCCGTTTTTTAAAATCGTTTTGTAGTTAGAAGTGGAAACAATGTAGAGCTTATTGTAGTTAGGAGTGGAAACAATATAGAGCTTAGTGTAGTTAGGGGTGGAAACAATGTAGAGCTTATTGTAGTTAGGAGTGGAAACAATGTAGAGCTTATTGTAGTTAGGAGTGGAAACAATATAGAGCTTAGTGTAGTTAGGGGTAGAAACAATATAGAGCTCAGTGTAGTTAGGGGTGGAAACAATATAGAGCTTAGTGTAGTTAGGGGTGGAAACAATGTAGAGCTTAGTGTAGTTAGGGGTAGAAACAATGTAGAGCTTAGTGTAGTTAGGAGTGGAAACAATATAGAGCTTAGTGTAGTTAGGGGTAGATAAAATGTAGACCTTAGTGTAGTTAGGAGTGGAAACAATGTAGAGCTTAGTGTAGTTAGAGGTGGAAACAATGTAGAGCTTAGTGTAGTTAGGGGTGGAAACAATGTAGAGCTTAGTGTAGTTAGGGGTGGAAACAATGTAGAACTTAGTGTAGTTAGGGGTAGAAACAATGTAGAGATTAGTGTAGTTAGGGGTGGAAACAATGTAGAGATTAGTGTAGTTAGGGGTGGAAACAATATAGAGATTAGTGTAGTTAGGGGTGGAAACAATGTAGAGCTTAGTGTAGTTAGGGGTGGAAACAATGTAGAACTTAGTGTAGTTAGGGGTAGAAACAATGTAGAGATTAGTGTAGTTAGGGGTGGAAACAATGTAGAGATTAGTGTAGTTAGGGGTGGAAACAATATAGAGATTAGTGTAGTTAGGGGTGGATAAAATGTAGACCTTAGTGTAGTTAGGGGTAGAAACAATGTAGAGCTTAGACATCCTGCAGTTAACTAGTATTTGAAGTGCAGCAGAGAAAGCAAACACCAGGCATAAGATCACTCGACCGAATATTGGTCACATATAAGTACTTTAGCTGTCAGACAAGCTCACAAAACCGGCATCAAGCCAATGTTTCCCCATTGTTGTCACTCAGTTTTCAGAGTGATGTGTCTTTACGAAACAACAACATAGGGGGAGGGGGCTATACTTCTATTATTCATGTGCCTATATTTCTGAAGTCTGGCTTGACGTCTTTTAAGGAAAGCTTTAGTAAATATAAAACATTGTCTAGTGAACTATTAAGCAGGAAGGAACTAAAACATTTTCAAGGAGAAAACCGTAGAAAAACAAACATACCGACTGTGCCATACGTACAGAATATTGAGATTGTGTTTCTTAATGCAAAGCTACACAATGGGCTATCTGCACTCTGGCCACCGCGAGGAATCGAATCCCGGATTTGAACACTGTAAGTCCGTAAACTTACCCCTGACTTATCACTAGACCCAAACTAAGCCTCCGTGTTTAGTTTATATTTTATTTATTGATACTCTTATTTTATTGTTCAAGAGATCTCTAACTAGTGGCTCAGCAGAAAGTCTGAAGGCTTATTACGCTAAAATCCGGGTTTCGATATCAGTGTTGGGCACAGTACAGATAGCCCATTGTGTTTAACAACAAAACAAATAAACAAAATCTAGACAACTGAATTTTTACTATCAAATCTAATATAATAGTTCTATACAAAATTTTTAAACTTTTTGTCCCCTGGTCCGCCCAAAACTGTAATACTTGGCAATATTGACCAACATTCTAATGCATACATGAGAATTGGTATAATGTAATAATCTAAAACTCTTAACTTCGTCGCCATACAAATTTTACTATTTGTCAGTATTTTTTTTATTTTCAGAAATGCGTCTTTTGCCATCCTTATTCTCCGTTACATTTTATGATCATATGATGTCATCCAGCTTCCCACGAGGTTTGATTTATTGACCTGCCATATCTTTTCCTTATCTACTTCATATGAAGGTATATGTTTGTTTGGGGAAAGAATCTATTTAAGCAGTTGAAGTAAGTACAATTAAAGCCACACTTAAATGCATTTTCTAAATCTCCACACATTAAGAACAATTAAAGCCACACTTACATGCATTTTCTAAATCTCCACACATTAAGAACAATTAAAGCCATACTTAAATGCATTTTCTAAATCTCCACACATTAAGAACAATTAAAGTCACACTTAAATACATTTTCTAAATCTCCACACATTAAGAACAATTAAAGTCACACTTAAATGCATTTTCTAAATCTCCACACATTAAGAACAATTAAAGCCACACTTAAATGCATTTTCTAAATCTCCACACATTAAGAACAATTAAAGCCATACTTAAATACATTTTCTAAATCTCCACACATTAAGAACAATTAAAGCCACACTTAAATGCATTTTCTAAATCTCCACACATTAAGAACAATTAAAGTCACACTTAAATGCATTTTCTAAATCTCCACACATTAAGAACAATTAAAGCCACACTTAAATGCATTTTCTAAATCTCCACACATTAAGAACAATTAAAGCCACACTTAAATGCATTTTCTAAATCTCCACACATTTCCAAACTGTTTTCTACGGGTATTTTGTTTTTCAGAGTTTATTTGGGACTCCCTAGTAATGTTTATACCAATATTGTGTTGGGCGTGGCCTAGATATAATCGTGCTCAAAATGTGATTCAAGGAGTTGATGGTGCTCCACACTTTGGGACCATAGGTGCGTTATAAGAGTGACGGTCAAATCCCACCATTCATTCAGACAATAGTATCCCAAGAGCTAGCGTTGGGAATTGCATACCAATACCAAATTATATATATATATACGCAGATAACCTCTTACTAACAGTTGCAGAATCTATCCTGGCATGGTCACTAACAGACAAACAACAGTATAAAGAACGGTTTAGGAGGAAACTCTTATTTTTCGAGGGCTGTTCTTCGGTAATAAACGTTTAACAGCAATATTTATTCATATGTGTATAAGATAATTTTTCATAGGCGTTGAAAGGTTTGCAGAAAATGTTTTGGGATCTTGTTATGGCTGGGAGTTTTAAAACGGTATCTTGTGCCTGTCTACATGAACGTTTTACAGGAACATTTAGTGATATGTATGTACGTTAACAACATTTAATAGAAGTATTCTGGGATTGTGTATTGGGAGAAAAAACTAACAGAAAGTAATGAGCATAAGATAAACAGATTACTGTCAAGTAAGTCATTCGTGTTAATAACGATCGTCAATGTATTTTTTCTTTAAATGTAAGTTTAATCTTGAAAGACAAAAGACTAAAGACTAAATATTTTTTTTTTACATTTTAATATGAGGTCTTTGCATATTTCGATGGCAGACCTTACAGGCTTGGTTAATGAAATGTATTAAACTTATAATTTAACAACAAAAGCTAACATTTTTGTGAAGTTATCGTCAAAACACGACGTTGGTTCATCTTAGCTCTGGAGGTAAAAAACAAACAAACTAGAACTTTTAAATACATATCAAGATTGGTTTGATTTGACTTTCGCACAAAGCTACACGAGGGCTGTCTGTGCTAGAGGGAAGGAAGCTAGTCAACACCACCTACCGCCAACTTTTGGGCTAATCTTTTACCAGCGAATATTGCGATTGAACGTCACATTATAACTCCCCCAAGGATGAAAGGGCGAGCATGTTCGGTAACGAGGATTCTCAGATTTCGCCCTAACCACCAGGCCATGCCAGGCCCCATATCAACCTAACCACCACACCATGCCAGGCCCATATCAACTTAACCACCAGGCCATGCCTTTATTAAATCTGGATGTTTTTAAGGAAGTGAAGCCTCGGGCATCTTGTACATCGAAGTATAACATCTGTCGATGTATACATTCACTTTGCAACTTTGCTGTGTGTTTAAAAGATTCCGTCCAACACTTGGTGGATAAAACTGGTACTTTTCTAAGATTAAAACAGATCTCCTGTAGTTTATTAGCTAGTGTGGTGGTGTTAGCTAACATTTCACTTACATTAAAAGCTTAAAAAATGCTAATGACAAGAATGTTAATTAGACAGCGGGTTTCAGAATTATCAGTTACAGCTCATACTTACTTACATACTTGTAATAAGCTCCGATTTCTTTCCAGAAAGCACCAACTGCTTTCTCTACGTAATGTTTACCATACCGGTGGCAATTTCATTTCGTTCTGTCAGCAACCTACCAAGTTTCTTTTTAAATAGGCCTAAATAAAATGTTTTT
>NW_013671814.1:4924-9528 GCF_000517525.1 Limulus polyphemus | reverse complement strand
AATGGCAGTGTATAACACCCTATGTACGATGTAACTATAATGGTAGTATATAACACCCTATGTACGGTGTAACAATAATGGTAGTATATAACACCCTATGTACGGTGTAACTATAATGGTAACATATAACACTATATGTACGGTGTAACAATAATGGTAGTATATAACACTATATGTACGGTGTAACTATAATGGTAGTGTATAACACCCTATGTACGGTATAACACCCTATGGCATGCAATACTTCAATACACGACATAATATTTCATAACACCGTGACAGAGGTCATCCATCTTAAAGAAGAGATACAAAGTATATGAACTGATCCATAGTGACCACGACATAATACTTCATAACACAGTCACGGAGTTCATCAATCTTAAAGAAGAGAGAATAACTGACCAGAAAGATATAATCATTTCTTTTAACGTAGCTATCACCAGGGAAACAGTTGCTAGGTGACAACAGAATATTGAAACGACAAAATTGTAATTGATATTTTGTTGTCTATGGCAACGTTTTACTGATTTTCCAACAGTAATATCTGTAGAAAAAGAAACAACAAAAAAACAGACATATTTACCCGATATCACTGAAAGTAGAAATACAAAGGACCTGTAAAGGTTACCATTGGCAACAAAACTTTGTCCAAGTACTATTGTTACCGGTAGGGCATGCATTGTTTGATTGGCTGAAGGGTGGCCATGTGACAAATGAACTGTTGAGAAATACTGTTTATTTGATTTTCCATGGTAACAATTTAAAAGGTTGTCAGTATTTACCAATTCCAAATATTACTGTTTTGATTATTACTTTTGAAACTAGTTTTGGGTGTGGTATTTTGACTATCCGCCCCTTTCAGTTCCTGTGACAAGTTTGATCACGAACTATTATTACTGTCAAAATCGTCATATTTTTAAATGTACTTGTCTAAGCCATACATCTGCGTTCTGTCAATCCCAGGGAATCGAACCCTGGATTTTAGCGTTGGAAGTCCGTAAAGTTACCGCTCACTCACTGGAGACCGTACTTTTAGATCGAATGGGCTGTTCAGTAGTAACGTGAAATGTATCTATTTAGTTTCCTGTCAAAATGAAATAAGTTCGGAAGTAACGAATACTGCTACAACTTCCGTTTCTCATACTCTGAGCTCGTTATCTTACTCGTGTGTAATTACTACAATCATCTTATCTCCAGTACGTCTTCTCACGATTGTATACAAAACCCTACGTAATGTAAGATGTAATAGTAAATAAGTTAAACGTGAAGTTTACAATGTAGAACGTAAAAATACAAAACACATAATATTGCTGTTAATATATCCAACTGCCCCAAACCTTGTTTAGTATATCAGTTCATGCTTGTTTATCACCATGATCCACAAATCGTTTTTATGACAGATTCTAACCCTACCATATAATGTGCGCATGCTCAACCTCTGACCATACATTTTAGAGGTCATCTTATAACTTTTTTATTGCCATAACTGATTAACTTTCTCAGTTATGTACGTATAATTATTATTGTAAAGCACAAAGCTACACAATAGGCTGCGCTCCCTTCGTTTATTCAAATTTGATTTATAAATCTTCAGACTTACCGCTAAGCTACTTGGACGTATGATTACTTACAAGTTCTAATATTAGCCATTTTTGTAATCACCATAATCTGTTTAAATACCCGACACAATATCAATGTCGTAACCCCTTAATATTAAACTGGTAGTTCAGAAATAAGTCTGAGAGTTTATAACGCTAAAAACCGGGTTTCGATACCCGTGATGGGAAGCGCAAGACAACTCGTTGTGTGGCTTTGTGCTTACCAACAAATAGCCAACCAAACAAACTAAACCACTAAATAATAGAAAAGATCTCGTGTTATTCATAACGAATTATTTTCTTTAAAGAGGCTTAACTGAACGTCTCGAGTGAATTCAAACAGATAATCAAAGAACTGTGGACATCTTTAAATTATAATCATATACAGTGTTTATGTTAACTAAAAGTACTGTTATTATGACATTAACGTTGATCACTTGACTAGACAGTAATCTATGCCCCCCAGTGGCACAGCGGTATGTCTGCGGACTTACAACGCTAGAAACCGGGTTTCGATACCCGTGGTGGGCAGAGCACAGATAGCCCTTTGTGTAGCTTTGTGCTTAACTACAAACAAACAAACAAACGGTAATCTATCGTCTCTGTTAATAGTAGGGTTATTTCTAACGAAGTATCACGTTTATCACAAGTTCTTAATTGTACATAATTACATATAGCAAAGAGAGATTATAGGGGACTATAACAAACAAGGGAATGGCAGGTTTAGTCGAATTATATTATCTAAAACATGGTGCTACAACTAGACGGGAGCTGGTTCTAAACTCCTCCAGGGTGGACATACACAAATGGAAGAGTTCTTACCGTTACTGTTCTGGTACACAGTGTCCTCCTTCCTCTCAACAGTGACGTTGTTCCATTGTTTACGTTTTCCTGCGTACACTGACACAGTTCCAAAAACAATAACTTATCACTCGAGTAGCTAGCCCATCTTTGTGTATTATTAGTGATGCTACAGAAGCTTGCCTGGTTGTTACAGAGATCGGAGGTTGGCTGTCCGTTATGGTCATCCCTCGGTAATCACACAACGTGAAGAATACCGTGTACTCCCGAGCTGCCTCCGTGAGTGTTGCCAACAGCGCTCGTCCAGGGCGCATGCGTACATCACTATTAGATGATAACTTTTAAAAGGTTCAGTTCACTGCAGTGTGCAGCCTAAGATAAAACACGTGTTCTTCCTGTGATTTTCTTATAATGACCTGTAATTATTAGGATTATATATATATATATTAAGATCAGCAAGGACGCATTTGTCACCCAACGTTATATCGGTGAAGCTCCAACCAATCATAAACTAGGATTGTCTGAAAAAGATCAATGCCGCGCCTCTTCCGGTAGTGAATGATACAATTTGGGATGTCTGGTGTTGACACTGAGTCGCCAGAGGCCGCGCAAGACAATACCGGCTATTATGTAGACATTGTTATAAGTCAGAGACTTTACAAAGACACACACTTATATATATATATCATTATGGAATAAATCACATCTGAAAAATAAGTCATAAAACGAAAGAAAAAGCATTGTTTTTGTTGGGAATAGAAAGATGGATAGTATATTTATAAAAGGTCTACATTCTCCTTTAGTTTTGGTAATGTTAAGAGAAGATAAAAATACATTACGGTAACGAAGTCGGATCTGATCTTGTGACGTCACTTCCTGTGAGTTTGAATATTGTCACAACAAGCGAACTTTACGATATTTCACACGAAACTGAAAAGAGCTTCTCTTGGACGACAGGTTAATAACTACTCAGCTTTAATTACACGTGATTTTATGTAAAGTAGCAAGCTGTCCATAGATTTACCGGTGGACAGCTTGCTACTTTACATAAAATCACGTGTAATTAAAGCTGAGTAGTTATTAACTATATATTTACCGGTGGACTGCACGTGCGCTTTTTTTAACTCCATATGCACCAAAGTGCTTGTGGATCCATGACCTTGTTGATTACAGGGTTCTTCAGAACATACGAGTCGTGTAAGAAAATTACAAAAAATACCATGAACATTTCAATTAAACCCACTAATTAACTGGAGTTCTTTGAACGCTTTTTTTTTCTTCTTACTTTTGTTTAGCTCGTTGTAAATGAACATCAAATAAGTGGATGTGGTATAATTCGCTGGTAATGAAACGATTTGGTTATTTTTAGGGTTAAATAGATACCATGGCTTTCAGTTCCAAAATCATTATTCTTGTTATCCAACTAGCTTTGTGAGAGGCGTTTCTAGGGGAGTGAATACCCAGAGGGTCCTTGGTTCGTGTTCCGTTACCGGCAAACGAAACACACTTTGGGACTGGGGTGTATAATAAGAGTGACGGTGAAACCCCACTATTCGAGCTGATAAGGGTAGCCCAAGAGTTGGCGGTGAGTAGTGTTGATTATCTGGCTTTCATCTAGTCTATCACTTCAAAATTAAGGAAACACAATAAAACCAACAAATGTTGTAAAACATACTTGATATCTCAAGAAATGTTGTAAAAAATACTTGATATCTCAAGAAATGTTGTAAAAATACTTGATATCTCAAGAAATGTTGTAAAAAATATTTGATATCTCAAGACATTTGTAAAAAATACTTGATATCTCAAGAAATGTTGTAAAAATACTTGATATCTCAAGAAATGTTGTAAAAAAATATTTGATATCTCAAGACATTTGTAAAAAATACTTGATATCTCAAGAAATGTTGTAAAAATACTTGATATCTCAAGAAATGTTGTAAAAAATATTTGATATATCAAGACATTTGTAAAAAATACTTGATATCTCAATAAATGTTGTAAAAATATTTGATATATCAAGACATTTGTAAAAAATACTTGATATCTCAATAAATGTTGTAAAAAATACTTGATATATCAAGAAATGTTGTAAAAATACTTGATATCTCAAGAAATGTTGTAAAGAATATTTGATATCTCAATAAATGTTGTAAAAATATTTGATATCTCAATAAATGTTGTAAAAATATTTGATATATCAAG
>NW_013671814.1:0-3924 GCF_000517525.1 Limulus polyphemus | reverse complement strand
AATAAATGTTGTAAAAAATACTTGATATCTCAATAAATGTTGTAAAAATATTTGATATATCAAGACATTTGTAAAAAATATTTGATATCTCAATAAATGTTGTAAAAAATACTTGATATCTCAAGAAATGTTGTAAAAATATTTGATATATCAAGAAATGCTGTAAAGAATACTTGATATATCAAGAAATGTTGTAAAGAATACTTGATATCTCAAGAAATGTTGTAAAAATACTTGATATCTCAAGAAATTTTGTAAAGAATATTTGATATCTCAAGAAATGATATAAAGAATATTTCCAAGAACAAATTTATGTTGAAGAACATCGACTGAACATAATACGTCTAATTCCAAAACATATATCTTCAAAATACATATGCAAGAATAAAATAATACGCTTAACAGTCGACAGTCATAACTTTTCAACAACAAACATGTATCTAATCAGAAGGATTCCGAAATCAACTTGACCAAATATCAAAGTAATGCTGAGTGTATTGAGAGAAACAGAGAAGCAGCTCAAATTTTCTGTAACTTAGCAACAGGAAGGAAAAACTGATCAAGCTGTTCTCTTTAATATAAAGTGCTCTAGTATTGGATGCTTTGTGTTACACGTACATCAGATATGTTAATACCTAAAGCAGGAAGTGTAACACATGTTATGGTAAGTGTTATACGGAAAGCAATACTAATGGAATTGATGGAATAATGCAATCCTTAGTTTGACTCATGATATTACCGTATTTCGTCGTAAATATAGATCCACGTTCATTATACATTATACACTGCTGTTGGGTTGTATTGGTGTTTATCACATTACCTGCTGTATTGGTGTGTAAGACATTATACTGCTGTTGGGTTGTATTGGTGTTTAACACATTACCTGCTGTATTGGTGTGTAAGACATTACACTGCTGTTGGGTTGTAGTGGTGCTTAACACATTACCTGCTGTATTGGTATATACATATTACACTGCTGTTCGGTTGTAGTGGTGTGAAACACATTACACTGCTGTGAGGTTATACTGGTGTGAAACACATTATGCACTGCTGTTGGGTTATATTGGGGTGAAACCCATTATACACTGCTGTTGGGTTATATTGGTGTGTAACATATTATACACTGCTGTTGGGTTATATTGGTGTGTAACATATTATACACTGCTGTTGGGTTGTATTGGTGTGTAACACATTATACACTGCTGTTGGGTTGTATTGGTGTGTAACACATTATATACTGCTGTTGGGTTATATTGGTGTGTAACACATTATAAACTGCTGTTGGATTTTATTGGGGTGTAACACATTATACACTGCTGTTGTGTTATATTGGTGTGTAACACATTATACACTGCTGTTGGATTATATTGGTGTGTAACATATTATACACTGCTGTTGGATTTTATTGGTGTGTAACACATTATACACTGCTGTTGTGTTATATTGGTGTGTAACACATTATACACTGCTGTTGTGTTATATTGGTGTGTAACACATTATACACTGCTGTTGTGTGATATTGGTGTGTAACACATTATACACTGCTGTTGTGTGATATTGGTGTGTAACACATTATACAATTCTGCTGTTGTGTTATATTGGTGTGTAACACATTATACAATTCTGCTGTTGTGTTATATTGGTGTGTAACACATTATACAATTCTGCTGTTGTGTGATATTGGTGTGTAACACATTATACAATTCTGCTGTTGTGTTATATTGGTGTGTAACACATTATACAATTCTGCTGCTGTGTTATATTGGTGTGTAACACATTATACAATTCTGCTGCTGTATTCAGGTATAAATTGTTACATTTTTTTGTCTAGTTAGTAGGGAGTAAAGAATAAGTTACATAACTTAATTCACGGATTACCTTCGTCTGTTCCTGACAATAAGATTTTTTAAATAATATGGTCAAATTAACGGACATTATATTCAAAATAGTAAGGTCGGGTGTATCATAATAGCGATTGAACAGTTTAATTTAAGCTAATAAAATACCCAAGAAACCATCAGATTCTTGGAATGTGCACCTAGTGGCAAAAACTAAAATAAATATTATATGCATATTTTTTAATTATCAGACATGGCTTTTGACTCGCTTTTTACCCACAATAAAATAAAACGTATTGTATCTATGAATCTGAGTTGTTCCAATGCAAGCTCCGCTTTATCGTTTTGTAACGTAATCCGAACAAAGCGATATTTAATCTCGTTACGCCCCCTAGCGAGCTATGTAGTATGTTATTAAACTATCAAACCATTTGTGACTTTGGGATCAAATCAGCTAGAGATTTTTCCTACATGTTTACAGACACTCTAAGCGCCAATGGAAAACAAAACAATTTATCAATATTTGATCTGGTAAATTATAGCGCAGGAAAACGAGCCCGAGAGGAGTGAATCAATAATCAAAGTTGATGTCTCTCAATTTAACTGGTAAATATTAAGGTTTCATATCAAAACACTAGCTACCGCTACGTCGGTGGGCGTTCGATAGAAAATTGTGGCTTTTATCCTATCAGAATACAGTACTACTGCACGTTGTCACGTGTCAGATTGCAGAACATCACAAAGTACTATTAATTATAGTTTCAATGTTACTGAAATTCGAAATGGTTATGTACAAATGTGTGTGTGGACGTATAAGACGTGGAGGAAGGCTATTTATTACATTAGTCCTAATGTATTTTGTAGGTTTGCGCTAAAACACACACAAGTTATATAAAATACACTTCCAATAACTTTATCCCAGGAATGTCGGGAAACAAAATATTTAACTTGTAATTTATCACGATTCATCAGACAGCGTGGTACACAGAACAAAGCAATTTTCGTCTTTCACTCTGGTTCAGTTCTAGTAGAGCGTTATTAACTTTTAAGTTTTACCCATTAAAGCACAATAGTCACCTCGCCTTAAAAAAAACAAAAAAACTCCTTACTTTTTCTGACCGTCCTCCAGTATCCACGTCCTACTTAGATGGAGGTGACAGCTGCGAAACACACTACTTTTCCTAATATCAAATACCAAGTTGATATCAGAATCCCACAGAAACGAACCACACTGGATATTGTACTGAATTTGCATACGAACGCTATGGGCTACCGATACATAAAGTAACGCGTGTAGACCTGCTTAGAAATTCGGCGCGAAAACTAATCGAACAGATAAAAAAGAATTGACCGTTGTTTCACTTTTTACGTTGCGTTCGAAAGGAAATTATGGTAAGGATACGAAACTGTTAAAAAATTATGGTAAGAATACGAAACTGTTAAAAAATTATGGTAAGGATACGAAACTGTTAAAAAATTATGGTAAGGATACGAAACCATGAAAACAAATTATGGTAAGGATACGAAACCATTAAAACAAAGTATGGTAAGGATACGAAAATACTAAAACAAATTATGGTAAGGATACGAAACCATTAAAACAAATTATGGTAAGGATACGAAACCATTAAAACAAAGTATGGTAAGGATACGAAAATACTAAAACAAATTAAGGATACAAAACCATTAAAACAAATTATGGTAAGGATACGAAACCATTAAAGCAAATTATGGTAAGGATATGAAACTGTTAAAAAATATGGTAAGGATACAAAACCATTAAAGCAAATTATGGTAAGGATACGAAACCATTTAAAAAATATAGGTAAGGATACGAAACCATTAAAAGTTTCGTATCCTTACCATAATTTGTATTAAAACAAAATTATGGTAAGACTACGAAACTATTAAAACAATTATGGTAAGGATACGAAACCATTAAAACAAATTATGGTGAGGATACGAAACCATTAAAACATATTATGGTAATGATATGAAACTACTAAAACAAATTATGGTAAGGATACGAAACCATTAAAACAAATTATGGTAAGGATATGAAATCATTAAAACAAATTATGGTAAG
>NW_013671813.1:50473-56454 GCF_000517525.1 Limulus polyphemus | reverse complement strand
ACACCTTACATTATATTTCTACTGTATTTATAACGTCATCAATAGTACACCCTACATTATATTTCTACTGTATTTATAACGTCATCAATAGTACACCTTACATTATATTTCTACTGTATTTATAACGTCATCAATAGTACACCTTACATTATATTTCTTCTATGCCTATAACGTTAAACCTTTTATTCTTTTTATACAGTGTTTATTATTTCTTCAAAAGTATGCTAATATTACGCTTCTTTTGTTTGGTAATGCACTTGTGAATTTGTGGATTCAGTATTACGTCTACTAGTGTATTTGTACAGTACAGAGTTGAATAAAGCTTAGCAGTTTCAATATTATAGAAAACACTTTTCTCCAAGCTTGCGTTTGTATTTATCGCTAGTCCTGTATATAGCATTTTTGATATTAAATATTTTGGAAATGATTTACAGATCCTTTTTTTTTCTTTCTATATTACAGTCAATGGTTTGGTTTTACTTATAATTGTTTATGAAGAGAGAACAAACACATACAGAAATAATACAAAACGTGATTGTATTGCTTTCATACAATTAAGCTGGTTTATACTTTCTCAAGAAGATAAAAAAGATGAGTTAGTAGAAACGGATGAATCGCGTTCTAAATCTTGCTTTTAGCAAAGCGCATCATCTCAATAGCAAGAAGAAAACATTAAATCGACAAGAAAGAACCACTAGGAGAGCTCCCACCTTCTCAGAATGAAGGACAGTTACAACGACACGATTCCACTCTCTTCTTGATGAACGACCTGTCAGAAAACGCGCAAAAGAAAAGATACATTAAGATCTATACAGAAGGTTTAAGTGAACCACTGGCGCGCCTTAAACACGGAAAAACCTGCTGGATGAACAACACTCTGAAATTTGCTCAACGATAACAAATATATTTCATAGCTCGGCCGCTAGCAAAGATATCCTACGTTTCTTTTGGAAATATGATTTTATTAAAACAGCAAGTAGTACTTAAGCCTTTTTTTTTTTTTTTATTTATTAGGAGCTATCTTATATATAATGGTGTATCACACTTCGCAGGTTCTAGTTGTCGAGGGCACAAGCACAACTCCGGCTTTCTGTAGTCCATGTGGTCCCCCGGTGGATCAGCGGCAAGTTAATGAACTTACAATACTAGAATTAGGAATTCGATTCCCCGTTGTTAACAGACAGCAGATAGCCCATTGTGAAGTTTTGTACTAAGAAACGACAAATGCAGTCCGTGTGAGTTTTGTATTGATCGCTTTTAGGCGTAGTTTATCATTGCTTTTATAATTTGTTATATTAACCCCTCCCCCAGTGGCACAGTGGTATGTCTGCGAAGTTACAACGCTAGAAACCGGGTTTTGATACCCGTGGTGGGCGGAGCACAGATAGCCCATTGTGTAGCTTTGTGCTTAACTTCGAACAAAACAAACGTATATGAAAAAGTTAATTTCACAATTACAAAGCATTGGTAGAAGTATAGATCACACAAAAAAAATGATCTAATAATAATAATAAGTAGACCATATGAGCACTATTATTAACGTATATAGAAATAATTCATTAATAATAATTATATTAAGCGGTATTCTTAAATATATAACGCTACAAAGCTAAAAAATATCCATTTGTAACTACTGACTTATACACAAGTTGTGGTAGGTTTAGAACAAAACTGTACAATATTTGACGGACATGTTAGTCCTAGTAATTCATCATTATTGTGAAAAACTCTGGGAATCACTAAAGTAACAGTATCTCCGAAAAATGTAAAGCGATCCTTTCCATGACATTTTAAACAGTAATAAGCTTAGTATAAATGACAATTATGAATAACTTAAGAGCTCCAAGCAAGTCTAGCGCTAAAATTAAAACAAAGAACAGAAAAATACGCTGGAGTCTAAACTTGCTAATAAAAGTGGAAATCAGGATATACAAATTTAATCATAATTACTAATATTTTCTTTAATTAGTAGATTTGTAATACAAACTAAACAGATGATAAATTTCAGTCTTTAATTAGTAGATTTGTAATACAAACTAAACAACAGATGATAAATTTCAGTCTTTAATTAGTAGATCTGTAATACAAACTAAACAACAGATGATAAATTTTAGCAAGTAAATGATATTATTTTTACGATAGAAGTAAATGGTGTTTTCTGGAATTGAAGCTAGATCTAACCGATGCATTAGCACTACTACTGAATAATGTATAATTTACTATACTTTAAACCAATTAACTTAACTTAAATGAAAACGACCCAAAACTGATTATTACTTGGCTCGTATAGAAACGCAATAATTGTTTACTATTTTGACATCCACGGAGCTCTAACGACCCGAATATCAGCGTTCTAGTTAGAGTTTGTATAATTAGATTAATACAAGTCAAATACTTGAATTCTGATATATAAGAAAAACTAATATAACTATACTTATTTTCAATGCTTAGCTCAGCTGTTTGGTTTGTTTCTTACAAGGGTACGAGATTTTAGATAGAACAAAGAAATGTACTATAGCTACATTTTTGGTTGATTAAGTAATATCACAATTGTGTAAAACATAAAAGGACGGTCAGGTGATTAGGGTCGCGGGTTTGAATCCCCGTCCCACCAAACATGCTCGCCCTTTCAGCCGTGGGGGCGTTATAAGGTGACGGTGAATCCTACTATTCGTTGGTAAAAAGAGTAGCCCAAGAGTTTGGCGGTGGGTGGCGGTGACTAGCTGACTTCCCTCTAGTCTTACACTGCTAAATTAGGGACGGCTTGCGCAGATAGCCCTCGTGTAGCTTTGCGCGAAATTCAAAAACAAACAAACCAAACTTGGCAGGCGTAGCCACACACACACACACACACATCAAGGGAACTAAAACATAATCCAAATAATGATAAATATTCTTAAATAAATAATATTCACAGACTCATTAAAACAGTGTAATCGCATCCGTCATTGAAAATGTTATCATGGAAATTTCTCTTACAATCTGAATGTGAGCAGCTTGTTCCAAGGGAGAGAAATTTTCCTAGAAAAGGGGTCTTAAGGGTAGAGAAATTTTCCTGGAAAAGGGGTCTTAAAGGTAGAGAAATATCCGGAAACATGGTTCCATGGCAGTGATATAAGTATAAGCGATTACCAGATTTACTGGGATGTAATATTTACAATCTAACTTCATTGTATTACTAATTTTGGGCGTTTCAATAACGAAAATCATATATTCATTTTTTTTCAGGCTTAAAGTTTAATAATAAAATAAAAATGTGAAGTATGACCTAATAAATGATGCAGGGAAGTTAGGAAATACCAGTTACTTTCGAACGTTCGATTAGACCGGCGGCGTATTTTGAAGTTTTTCCGTCATGCAGCTTCAAGTCCAGAAGTTAATTAAATTTTCACGGATTGAAAAGTTGCAATATCTGTTGGCACCAGTCGATTTTCACGGACCTTTCTTATCGTAGTTGTAAAGTGTTTGTTGATTGATTTAAAAAAAAAAAAACTACTACAACAATAAATACTTATAGGATTTTAATCATTTTAGTACTAAGAATTAACGCTGACGAGGAAAGTTATTCTTAGGGAAGTATGGGACCTAACACTCGTTTTTAATAAACTGCTAGCAACGTTAATATTTGTTGTTGTTTCGAAATTAGAACTATGACGAGGAAAGTTATTCTTAGGGAAGTATGGGACCTAACACTCGTTTTTAATAAACTGCTAGCAACGTTAATATTTGTTGTTGTTTCGAAATTAGAACTATAGAATGTGAAGCTGATGAAGGCCCACAGGCCAATCTTTCACATACGTCTAGCCGCAACTCAAAACCAATAACTGTTTCCATGAGAAAGATAGCCTAAGCGACTGGAATCACAACTATTCCCTTCAATCACATTCCTGCAAATCCCTTGATGAAGTACCAATAAAATGTATTTGACTTATGTAAAAGTGACTTTGGGAAGCAGACAGATTTTGTGAAAAATACTTCAAGATGTGAAGTTACAATAGAAATTACCTTGTCGAGCAAATAATGCGTCATAATAAAAGATTTGAATAAGCACCATTGTACTTAGTAGGCTAATTACACTATACTTGAAATATTTGTATTGTTATTACTCTATATGTCTCGGCCGTGACAACACGGATGGCATGTTAAGTGTCCATATATTTCGCTCACAGCGAATTCCTTGTCCGTTCGATATTGTAATGTGTCAAGAGTAAACTTATGGCTGAAGGTTGAAATGTACGAATGCAGTGGAAATGTTAACAATATAGAACCAAATATCGCAACACTTCGAATAAAGAAACCTTAATCTTCATGGAAGTCCAGCAGGGCGATGGACTCCGAAACTAAACACCAACCAATCTGAAGCAACATCTTCATCCACAAGTGCTAGAAAGAGAACCCTCTGACCCATCAGGTCACGGCAATGAAGCAAAGCATGTCTCGTAGTATCGTCAGCAAGATATTGAAACTAAACTCCAACTAATCTGAAGCAACATCTTCATCCACAAGTGATAGAAAGAGAACCCTCTGACCCATCAGGTCATGGCAATGAAGCTAAGCATGTCTCGTAGTATCGTCAGCAAGATATTGAATATCTACTTAGAAGATACTAGTCACACCAGTTTTAATGTGTAAAAGGAAGAGTCTGTAACTAACAGGTGATTTTATAATTTCAACAATTAGCCCAATAGAAATAAAATTACACTATACTCACATAACGCACCAAAATCATAGTGAATACATGAACTTGTGTACCTTGTAAATGCAACAAGGAGTGATAGCAACAGTTCGATACCATTAAAACTTTAAACAAAGTTAAAGTTGCTAAACGAAAAACAAAATTTAAAACTATCAAAACGTTCCTTGTAATAGCTATTGGATGTACATACACGTGTGTGTTTGCGTATATACACGAGACAGAATGGTCTTCTCTTTTATCAGCAGCTTTTATCGCAGGGTGACATTCTGCAATTTTATCCTTTTATCCTATAATTATATTTTATTTAGTTGATTAACTAGGTACACACACACAGTACCAGAGAACAGTCATTGACCCTAGATCATATATGTTAAAGTAAGCAATACGAATTATAATTAACTTAACAAGCGATAAAGTAGTGATCGCAATTTTAAAATGTTAACCAACATTCTAGTAAAGACTGTTCGTTCCATAGGTCTAGAAGAGTGCCATCATTAAACTTAAATCTTCAGAGAGTCCCCATAATAGTAACTTAGCTTACTAAACATATTTTTATTATAATACAAATGCAAATTCTAAAATATTCTCCTAAGTAAACATCATACTAATAACATCCACGAAGCATCTTGTACAGTTTATAGAAATGGTCCGTGAAAAGACGAGTTTTAAACCTACATTTTTTTTTTTTTTCAAACTATTATTGAGACTTTTCTTTGAAAAAAAAAAGAATTAAAACTGTTGTCGCTTAGGGCTGTAATGATCAGCTATTCACTGTTGCTTAATAGCTCTACAACCCATCTTAACCCTTTGCAAAGAATCATTATCATCTTGGTGGAGCTTAAAAAGTAATGGCGTGAACCATCGTACGAAGAAACACAGCTCATAGCACGTCCATTATACAGAAGCTATTTGGAGAGATTTTCTTCTCTGACTGCTATTAAACAGGGTCACTGGAGCCCGTTGACGAGGCCTGTCATTTAGGACGGCGAGATTCTTCTAAAGCTGTGAATGATTAACCAGAGCGCCAAAAGAGAACGTTTGGATGTTTAAGGTCGTAACTTACGGACTTTAATTGTCTCGTTCTCAATCCAATAACCATCACAGAAAAGACTTCTGTAACAGAAGTAAAAGATCTTGCTACAAATGTTGTTGGATGTGATTTGGGAAGTTCTTAGAGTACGGCATAAAATATAATCTACGAGATTTTCTCACCTCGGCAACTGTTCTACAGATTAAATACTTCGCTTGTTCACATACTAAATATATATGTTGGCTTTACGATAAT
>NW_013671813.1:43893-49526 GCF_000517525.1 Limulus polyphemus | reverse complement strand
TAAAAAAAACTAGTCTAGTTGTAGGCTTAAAAATATAATCTTTGCATTATGATTCAGCTCGTTTCTGTACTTTTTTGACGATCCCTATCCCCTTTTTTTTTTAAATTAACAATTCTTAATTATCTTGTTTCATAAGTTCTTGTTTTTTTTTTTTATCTCCATTTATGGTGAATAAACTAAGCTATATACGAACATATGGATTCAGTTGAATGTTACATGTTTTTCAACGGCTTACTGCTACATTGGCTTTTTTTTTTTTCAAATTACTATTATTTACTGAGCCAGGTGGTTTTATGCTTGAGGTTTCGTGTAAACGCTCGTTTAACAAGCGAAGTACGAAAATCTACTATAGTAACTTTCTACTATTAGAAAAGTCACTGAAATAGTCGCAGAAAATCACGTAGAGTCAAGGTACAACAGTGAACTAGCGAAACAGTGAAGAACAGCGAACTCCACAAATGATAAATCCTCAACGTGGCAGTTTCCAATTAATGCGCTACAAGTTGTACAAATTATTTTCCAATTAATGCGCATTAGTAAAACACCGGATTTTTTTAATGGCGGAAAATGAAGAACTTGGAAAAATTCTTCAGGGCTAAAACAAAGGTGCTTGAATTAGCTTTAAAACTACCCTATGATATACTCAATAATACTACATTTATTACTATTGTCCAGGTTTCAGTAAAATATTCATAGCCGCTTTTTCTGTGGCGGCTTGTAAAAATATAATCAATAATGATAAAGCTTTCCCAACTTGTATAAAACCATGCTTAAATGACTTCTACATTTTTGCAATGCTTGAATGGCTTCGAAGAGCTTATGTTGGTAGCGAATAAGAACTTAGAAAATTTTAGAGGGTGGAAATCTCGACTTTCAATAATCAACTTAAGAATAGTCCTATAACCTTCGGAGGAGTTTGTTTAGTAGCTGTGCAAAGATATGGTTCAGTATACCTAGCCATTTTGCCATAGGCTTCAGTGCTTGAATGGATTCGAAGAGAAACTTGACCAGTAGCGATTAAAAAGAATTCCATTAGAATTTTTGTGAAATTCTTGTACGAACCCCATCATGAAACTATCTTGGTTCATGATATTCTTTAATACTTTACAAGAAACATATTTAGAATTTAAGAATTTACTACAAATACATGCTGTTATTGTTTGTGCTTTCTTTATTGTTGTTTGTTATTAAGCACAAAGCTACACAAAGGGCTATCTGTACTCTGCCCACCACTGGTATCGAAACCCGGTTTCTAGTAGTACAAGTCCGCAGACACACGTGTTTTGTCTTTCTTTGATAGATTGTTTATTTAGAGTATTCATGATGAAACTTTGTTGAATGGACGGAACTGCCTGTTATAGAAACACAAGTGTAGAGGACGACGTTTCGAAAGGCGGAACACAACAGGCAGTTGCCATCCATTCAACAAAGTTTCATCGTGTTTTGTTAATTTTACTATTTTGCTACGAAATGAGCTGTCAATTTAGTGCCTCCTAGAAAGTGTTGTTTTGGTAGCATTTGTCTGCAAAGCATGCAGTCATAATTAGCATTTTGGTAGAAAGCATGCAGTCATAATTAGCATTTTGGTAGAAAGGATGCTGTCTTAATATTTGTCTATGAAGCATACAGTCATAATTAGTATTTTTCTAAAAAGTGTTCTGCCATTGTTAATATTTTTATATTGGTAGAACTTTCCTAGAAAACTGATATTATTAGTATTTTTGTAGAAATCGTGCTATTTCTGAAAGCGTTCTATTATATCAGGTATGTTCCCAGAAATCATGATCTTATTCAATATTTTTCCAGAAAGCATACCATTAAATTTAAAGTGTGCTGTTGTTAGTATTGTTTAACAATACCTGCAGTTATTGATAGTATTTTTTTTTTAGAAAAGGTGCTGTATATCGTAGCATTATTTCAAATACAGTTACTTTCAGCGTTTGGATATGTGAACCTTTTACTACTATTTTTGTAAGTACTTGAATAGGTATCAGAGGATTGGAAATTAGCTAATGTAACTCCTCTTTTCAAAGGGGTTTTTAAAAATTGTCCCAGTAATTATAGATCCATTAGTCTATCATCAGTTATGGGAATTTTTTTTGGACATTCTGATAAAAATGCTTTGTTGCAAAGTCATTTATTTAACAATGTTTAGAATTTTATTGGATAGTCAACATGGTTTTACTAAGGGAAAATCTTGCCTTACAAATCTTTTGACATTCTTTGAAAAGGTTACTGCTTACGTAGATGAGGGTAAGGGTATAGATTTGGATTTTCATAAAGCATTTGACAATGTGCCACATAAAAGGCTTGTAAGTAATTAGCTCTATAGGTGTGGGGGATAAGTTAGAAAATTGGATAGAAGAGTGGCTGGATGGAAGAAAAGAATTTTTATAAATGAAGTTCAGTTAAAATGGATTAATGTCACAAGTGGGGTACCTCAGGGCTCACTCTTAGGACCTTTGCTCTTTTGATTTACAATGACATAAATGAAGGAATAGTTAACAAATTACTTAAATTTGCAGATGATATTAAGGTCTTGGATGTTGCTAATTGTGAAGAGGATGCTGCTGATTTACAAAAGGATTTAGATCATTTAGTGTGTTAGGCATATAAAGGACAAATGGGTTTTAATTATAATAAATGCGCGATAATGCATGTGGGTTATAATTTGAATTATAAATATAACTTAGATGTGAATAATCTTAAGTGTCATGAAAGAAAGGGATCTTGGTGGAATAGTTGATCAGTCTCTTAAGCCATCGAAGCAGTGTGGTAGGGCAAGTAAGATTTTAGGTTGTATCTACAGAAATACAAGTCTAAAGAGGTTATAATTTCATTGTATAGGTCACTGGTTTGGCCACATTTGAAGTAGTGTGTTCAATCTTGGGTTCCTTATCTTAGAAAGGACACCGAATTGTTGGAAAAGGTTCAGAGGAGGGTTACTAAACTGGCGCACAAAAAGTATAGCTAATGAAAAGGACAAAAAAGGTCTCAGATTAAATTACTCTAATCCTCCTTAAAAGAATTAAGTGCCGAGGCTATTGAAAATTCCCTATAGTTTCTTGTTGAACCCTGGTTGTAGCGGAGTGTTATTTTAGACCGTTACAAAGCATGCTGTTAATGTTACTAGAAAGTGTACTCTTGTGGTATTTTTCTAAAATGCTGTTGGTGCTTTATTATACAATGCATAAAATTTTAACTCTATTTTATTTCAATAAATGGTGTTACTTTCAGCGTCATATAAACACTTCCGTTATTTTATAGCTTATTTTAATGTTACCTTTTAATTTCATAGTTCGTTTTTACAAAACTTGTAATTTTATAGCACGAACTTGCTTGAGAATTTTCCTCGTTACTTTGGTTGTTGTCTTGCAGCTGACTTGGTACACAGTTATATTACATGACATGTATTTTAGTGTGCTTTTATAAGGAAAAGTACTACTTTGTGGAACTTTTACGATTCGTATACAAGTCAGAGCAACTATCGGTTCTGTTTTCTTAAAAATTATTATGAGGCAATCATGCGTCTGCCTTGATACATATTGTTTAGTTGCTGTAGTCTTCCTTTCCTTGTTCACCTCGATACATTTACTGATCCATAAAAATTTAAAAGACTCCTATAGTTTCGTGAAAAGTTGACAATAATTATTAGCCTGTGCATTCAGAACAGAATATAGACGAATCTTTGTCTTCAGCAAATCCATACAAACAAGTCAGAAGTTCAGATAGGGATCTCCTAGGTGGTGTTGTTATTAAGCGTGATGTTTGGTATTTTATTTGCACCGAAGAGATTTTAATGTCATTATTTATGAACATTAATTTCTATCAGCTTAACAAAAAAAAGCAATATATAGACTTAAAATCAAATTATACATGGCGTAATATAGACTTAAAATGGACGTTTCAACAATCGTTTATTAAAAGTTGATATCTCTAACACACACATGATTTTCAAATCAGGACTTAATATAAATGCATTAGTGATATAAATACTTATACATGATTTATAAATTCTAATTATATTTTTACCACACTGTTAAACTACCTTAGAGTAACTATTTTATAAATAATGATCCAAGATCATTATCAACTCACAAAGTTGTTTATCATTTTCAGCACTTATTAAGCGATACAGCTAAATGCTACACGAGTGAGCACAGTAATTTTTTTTCGCCATTCAAAAAGAACAATAACCGGTAACACTATGACATCACAATGCAGAATATACATATTGCGTTGCTTAAGGACAACAAACTATATATTTTAGACATGTTTACTTCTATAATCGCGATTCCTGAACGATTACAAACCGTATCTGTTGTAAGACACGACTTCGTCATGGCCCACGACTCCATACGGTCTCACAGATTGTGCCGGTTCACTTCAAATGATGCTATTCCCTTTCATTTAATGACTGTCCCCAGGGGTCCAGGGAGGTTTAACGAGAAATCGCTGAATGTGACAGGATTGCGCTGTTAATGAAAGCAGGTTGCACGTTCTGCTTCAGACGAGGCAAGTTTGATGTGACATTTGTCAAGAAAAGTGCTGGCGGAAAACTTGTCAGGGAGACAATGTTCAGCCACGTCAGAAGTTTTCTTTATTGTTTCAAGCTCTTTGATTGGGAAGTCCATTTGCCTTGGAATCCAATTTTACATTTAACAGCAGACTAATTGAATGGGACGTATTATTACTTTTATTTCTTGGCCTTAGAAACCGGCGTAACCATGGCAAAATTAGAATTTTTAGATTTTTTTCCCATCAAAGCTTCTCTTGTAAGTAATTGTACGTTTGCTTTCTGATAGGCAGAAAGACATAAAGACGAATTTTTATATACAAAAATAGGTTTAGCTCTTTTTTTCTTTTTGTTTGCGAATATAAAAGTATATATACATAGTACGAAATTCAGGATAAAATACACAATGCAGTAAGGTATTATTACTTTGTTGTTTTTTTCTTTTTATAAGTTTCTGTAATCTCGCAATCTTGTATGTCACGCTTTCTACCAAAACGAACACACACACGCTTAATCCATAATGTTCTCTATTAGATATCAACTGTATAAGTTATATAGATAAACATGTGTGCGCCATCTGCTTTTGATTTTATGTGATTGTCGTGAAGAAATCAGAACATTTGTTTCATCAAGATCATTTACAGATTTCTTTTGGCAAGTAATTTTTAATCGTATCAGAACTTTAGCAACTTATTTTTTGTCTTGCTAACTGTACAAATATACATGTCAAAGTTCACGACAATGTTTTTTTGAGTTTGAGGGTTTCGTAGACTTGGAACGTATTCTAGAACCCTATTGCTGTCCTAAGCACTCTACAATGAGAGTTTTCTCAGGGGTGATATTCTGGGACCCTTTGCTGTCCTAAACGCTCTACAGTGAGAGTTTTCTCGGGGTGATATTCTGGAACCCTTTGCTGTCCTAAACGCTCTACAGTGAGAGTTTTCTCAGGGATGATATTTTGGAACCCTTTGCTGTCCTAAACGCTCTACAGTGAGAGTTTTCTCAGGGATGATATTTTGGAACCCTTTGCTGTTCTGAAAACTCAACCGTGCGAGTTTTCCTATTGAAGATATTCAAAGCTCCGGATTGTTGGTCCCTTTGTTCTACATTGTTTAAT
>NW_013671813.1:35117-43303 GCF_000517525.1 Limulus polyphemus | reverse complement strand
GTGTGTGTGTGTGTGTGTGTGTGTGTGTGTGTGTGTGTGTGTGTGTGTATATATATATATATATATATATATATATATATCCTTCCGTCAATTCGTGGTGCTGTATATTCTATATACATTTATATCCTTCCGTCAATTCGTGGTGCTGTATATTCTATATACATTTATATCCTTCCGTCAATTCGTGGTGCTGTATATTCTATATATTTATGTCCTTCTGTAAACTCGTAGAGCTTCAACAAAAACTAAAGAAAGAAAAAAAAATCCCACTCTCTTCAACCTTAACAAATTTCAAAGAAGACAGAAAAAGAAACGAAACACAAGGAAAACAGTTATGGTGAGAATGTGAAGTATTCTTGCCACCAGATGACTTAATGAGCTATAACTTTCTTGAAATTTGTCGAAAAGGTCGTTACAGTAACGACGTCAGATAATAAAAGTATAATATCCGGTATCCATTACAATATAACACATTTCGTGAGCACAAATAACACTATAACGTTCTCTTAACGATATGGTTAAAGAAAGCTTTGTGAAGTGGAATACGTTCATCTATTGACACCATAAGCCAACCATTTCCTTATCATAAACCTTGATTAACCCTCACAGTCCTCGAAGCTTGAGAGCCGTTGTTAGAATCTCATCAAAAGTTAACACAAAATTCGAGCATAATTTTCAAACGACATTTTGTACAGCTTCCCACATGTCAGATAAATGTATCATTTCCTTGAAGTATAATTGGTAAATTTTGGGATCCGTGTTTGAACATTTGTGTAGTAAAACCTTATTGGCTTGATTATTCTTTCGTGTTACTTGGAATAATTGAGTGCTTACCTAGTATGGGAGGTTGAGAAAATACCTGGTAAACTTGGTCAGTAATAAGGAGTTCTGTGTGTGATTTCACTTAACAAGTGAAACAAAAAACCGTTCAAAACACTGTGATAGTGGAAAAACCGATACTCAACCTATATAAATCATCATTTCCTCATGAGCTTGAATAACTTATAATAAAAAAAACCATAACTATATGGTTTCCCTTAACATTGGACTTTAATTTCAATGTCAAGAGACAACGACTTAAAGAATTTGAGAAAGAAAAAAAAAAGCATTTTATAGTAATATAATAAGTTGAAAAACAACAACTTGTAAGAATAATAAAGTGATTTATTCTGGGTGGAACAAACTACGAGAGATTATTGTTATTAGATATATATCAGCACTCGTTGCCCTATGCATAATTAAGGTAAGTTTGGTATGCTCATTTTAGATCAACGGAGTATGTACATTACATTAAAAAACTAACAACCATCTCCTTTACATCACCACGGTCATCCACAAGTTAGATGACAACGACAAAATACAGTGAATGATTCCACATCTTGAACAGTTGATAAATGGAAACAAGATGACTGCATTAATTCTGAACTGGTTAAGAAAAAGTTGTGAAGTTTAAAAAATTATAAGGCTCCTGGGTCAGATAATATTTCCCCCAAGCGTTTTGAAGGATGTTAAAGATTGGATATGCGAGCCACTTTTTTTTTTTGCAAGTCCTTGAATAGTGGGCAGGTACAAGAGGATTGGAAGTTATCTAATACAACTCCTGTTTTCAGGGGAGGTGATAAAACTTGCACCAGTTATTACAGACCCATTAGTCTTACATCAGTTGTGGGAAAGGTTTTGGAAAGTCTGTTAAAAGATGCTTTGCAAAGTCATTTAACAAAGCTTAAATTTTATTAGATAATCAACATGGTTTCACCAAGGGAAAATCTTACCCTAAAAATATTTTGACATTATTTGAAAAAGGTTATTGCTTACGTAGATGAGGGTAAGTGTGTAGATTTGGTGTATCTGGATGTTCAGAAAGCATTTGACAAGGTGCCACTTCAAATGCTTGTAAAAAAAAAATTAGCCCAAAAGGTGTGGGGGATAAATTAGAAAATTGGATGGAAGAGTGGCTGAATGGAAGAAAGTAGAGGGTTTTTACAAATGGAGTTCAGTCACACTGGATTAATGTCACAAGTGGGGTACCTCAGGGCTCACTCTTAGGACCTTTGCTCTTTTTGATTTACATCAATGACATAGATGGATTAGTCAAATTACTTAAATTTGGAGATGATATTAAGGTCTTGGGTGTTGCTAGCTGTGAAGAGGATGCTGCCGATTTACAAAAGGATTTAGATCATTTAGTGAGTTGAACAAATAAGTGGCAAATGGGTTTTAGTTATAATAAATGCAAGATAATGCACGTGGGTTATCATAATTTGAATTATAAGTATAATATGGATGAGAATATCTTTAACAGCGTCATAAAAGAAAGGGATCTTAGTGTAATAGTCAATCAGTCTCTAAAGCCATCCAAGCAGTGTGCTGTTGCTAATGGTACAGCAAATAGGATTTTAGGTTGTATCTACAGAAATACTGAATACAAGTCTAATTAGTTTATACTTTCATTGTACAGGTCACTTGTTAGGCCACATTTGGAATATTGTGTTCAGTCTTGGGCTCCTTACCTTAGGACGGACATTGAATTGTTGGAAAGGGTTCAGAGAAGGGTTACTAGAATGGTATTTGGGATGGAGGGTTGTCATACGACGAGAGGCTGAAATCTCTCATACTGTTTTCTCTTGAAAGAAGAGTTGGGGGGGGGGGATCTGATTGAGGTTTTTAAGATTGTAAAGGGAATTGATGGTGTTGATGTATGATCTTTTTTATATTTAACAATGAAAATAGTAGGACTAGGGAACAAAAATATATATTTTGGCAAGTAGGAGTCATCTTCAGCTAAGACAGTTTCATTTTTTCTAACAGGGTGATTGGCCTTTGGAATGGGTTACCTTCGAATGTTGTAAATGCAGTAAACTTAAGTGAGTTTAATAAAAAGCTTGATAAATACATAAATGTTAAGGGCTAGCTTTAAGATTTTAAAATTATTTTAGTTTGGAGGATGGAACAGCCGAGATGGACCAATAGGTCCCATGTTGTCCCAAAATGTTACGCTGTTATTATGCACATTTTGTATAACTTTAATTTTACGTGCTGCATACGTACTAATGCTTAGAAAAAATTATAATTGCTTACTTTGTAAGCTGACTTAACTAAAACGCTTCATACAATGCTTTGTCACGTATACTATTAGATTGTGTTTTGGTCAAGATTAAGACCCCATGTAGCCCATATCACATTTATGTTTTGAACAGCTGCCTTATACATGTCTTTGTACGGTTCACGATATTTCAGTTCGTTATCGATTTAGATATTTTTTTATTATAACTTTGATTTTTAAATCTTTGTAACAGCTTCTGTATTTTTCTAACTTATGCTGCTTACTACGAATAGGCATTTTACATCATTCTACAGGCATTCCTAATTTCAACTTTAAACTTAAAGTGAGAACAAACCTCAATTTTCTTTTACAAGTTATTGAAATAAAACATTAACTTTCTCAGTTACTCTTAGTTTGTTATAATATGTATCTTTTACGAAAAGAAAACCTTACCTAATTTAGTTCGTTAAATGGTAAATCAATAGAGTATGTGCATAAAAAATTGGTTTAAAGTCATAAAAATTAAACTGTTGCTTTTCTGTTTCTTCCTCTCAGAGGAGAGTGCTCAGTACGATGGGTATTGCTTGTAGAAATTAATGGAGTATCTTAAAAAGAAGCAGCACTCATTAGCCAACCAAACTTTTTACTTGTTTGCTGTGTATCCCTTAGAGGAATAGGGGAAATAAAAATTAACTTCGAGTGCTTCAGACCACGTCCGGAAATTTCCTTTTTTCGACTTTATGTTTAATGAAACCATAGACGAGCAAGATAAAAATTCAACGTCGTATCCGATGACATTAATGAAAAACAAACTCCATTGAAAAAGTATCCAATGACAGGGGAGATATTGAGATTCTTTAAGAAATACGTAGCTTCAGTATGATATTATATTTGTTAATAAATAATTATATTGATGAATATATCTACGTTATCATTTTAAAATACCAATGAGAATGCTAAAACTTAAGTAATCCAACTGCGCGAATATTATTAAGGACAAAATTGATTGTCTCGTAAAATATCATCATTAAACAACCAACAGGAACTTTTACAAACTCAAACTTTTAAAACATTTGGAGAATTAATCCTCTGGCATGAAGTTATTCAATATATATATTGCTAATATATTTCATATTAGCTTCTCATTTATATGTATTGTTATCTTCAGTCTAAAGATTCTCTAAATCATGCTTTTTAGCTATGCTTATTAATATTTTTTAAAGTTTTAAAATACTGAAATTAGTACATTTAAAACATAGTTATGTAATCATTATAAATATTTCCCATACGAGGAATTTTAAGTAGCTAAAATTATTAACTAAGAGTACGATTAGAAAACTAAGGCATGTAACACGATGCATTCATTTGTTACTTTGCTATGAAACATTTTAGAGTTTTAATGAGCTAACCCCAATACGCACAAAAGCTGCATTAGAAGTATTAACTGCTCCCAGCATTATTTGAATAACTCGGCCATTTGTCAGGAATATTTATCTTCAACTAATCATGACGTATATGAAAGAAAGATTTTCACGAATTTTAATTAGGGATACTCATAATTTTACTTAATTTCTGCTAGTGGCGATCCTTATGGCATCCTCTCAAAGTGGAGATCAAAATTACATAATAATTTCCAACCATTTAATTGTGCATGTTAACCGCTACATGGAACTGTTAGTATTTCTGAAAGATGTCGCCAGGCGTACTTAGATGATCTATTTCATAATAAAAGTTCTACCGGTTTGTTTATTATTATTTTTTTTAAATCACGAAAATGGAACCTTTTGTTTTTCAAGTATTACCCCCCCCCCCCTTGGGACTTATTGAATTACAAAGCACCCACGAGTTAAAGCAGTTCTTGGTGTGTTTTTTTTAAATCGTACAACTGGAATTCCACTTGATATTCTTCACTCAATTATTTAGAATCCTCACAAGATATTTTAAAATAATGTCAACATCGACTTAGAATTACAAAGCACCCACGAGTTAAAGTGGTTATTGATTATTTTAAATCATACAACTAAAATTCAACTTGTTATTCTTCACTCAATTGTTTACAATCCTCACAAGATATTTGAAAATAATGCCAACGTCGTAAAAACGTTTGACGACAAAGGCTATTTGCTGAATAGCAACCCATCCCCATTTTGCCACGAATTCGAAATGCAACACAACTCGTAATTAAGTGTTTTAATGGGAGTTTATTTGAAGAAAATGTTTATGTTTAGAAGTCGATTCTTGTGATAAATTGCTATGTATTTATATGAAATTCTCTCACAAAGAGATATAGCAGTTCCCAATATTTCGATCTGAATTTAAAAAATTAATAAAAACTTATATTACGCACGCAGAAATAACGATGATTTACAGCGCCTTAAAGATTTCATGTAGAATGTAATTTGAACTAATACGTTAAACACTTTTTCTTTCATTCTCCTCATTGTGAGTATATGATTTGTATTTTTTGTTATCCTTGTATAAAATATTGTTACCTATCTGCTAGTTTGTTAATTTCCGGTAGAAATTCTTTCCGAGGAACTTCAGCGATACAAGTCCTTTCTTGATTAAACCAGTATTATTTCTCGATACAAACTTTAGTACACAGTAATTCCACAGTCAGCGCGTTTCTTGTCACTTTAAACTTAACAACTTTTATAATACACGCTATAAATCACAGCGATTCACAATCTCGATAATTTCGCTCTCGACGAGTACAAAACACTATATTACCCCGCTGGCTTTCGCTGCCAGGCTTATGTACTAAAGAAGAGGGCATCTCGAAAAATATCGGGCTTCCCCGATAATTCGAGAATTTTCACGCACGTGACTTCCGCTGTCGTAACAATATTAAAACATTTCTTTTAAACACTAATCTCTATTTTACTTGACGCATTTTATCGCATTCCGCTGTAATTTAACATTGATATGTCATTGTAAATATTATATGATAATTACTAAAATGCCATTAACTTGTCCTAGGAAATGAAATAATTCAGAATACGTTTGTTATTTACTAGCTTTAACATGTAAGTGTGTAAAAGACAAATATTCTCCATCACCTAGATTCGACTAGCTCTGCAAGTCTAAAACAGTTTCTTTAATTTAATTTCGTCTTTAAAGTTTCTAACAAAAGGGTACTAAAGATTAGCTTAGTTTTTAATTAATCTAAATATGTTTTTTCAGTAAATTACAGTGTACTATATATAAACACACACACAAGTTAATAAAACCCAATTTAAGTGTGAAAGCTTCCTAGTTCTTGTAATGGATAGAGAAATACGAAGTAACGCAACAAAAGGTTCTTGTTTACTAATATAAAGTTCTTACGACTACAAAAAAAAAGTTTGTGTCTGTTTTAGAGCAAAGCTACATTGGGCTATCTGCTGCGTCTGCCGCTGGAATCGATTTTGTTTGTAACTAAGCACAAAGCTACACAATGGGCTATTTGTGCTGTACCCACCACGGTATCGAAACCCGGTTTTTAGCGTTTAGCCACTGGTGGACGCCGGAATTGAACAGGACTAATATAAAGTTATTTCGAAGGGAACAAATGTCCGTTAGTTTTAAAGTAGTCACATTGGGCTATCTACTGTGTCTACCGCGGGAATTTAACCCCGGATTTTAGAATTGTCCAACTTGGAGTAGATGAGGAAAAAATGTAACGCATGCATGCATTTGCTTTTACTTGGAGCTAAATACAACCAATTATGCATATTTTAATTGAGATTTTGATGTTTGTAAAAGTTAAGCTAAAACCATGCATTACGCTACAAGCTGCCAGGGACCGCAGTGTTCCGTGGTTAATGTTGTTGTTATTATAACTGTTGGAGGGGGTCACCGCTTTTAACCAGTCGCATCGCTATACAATAGTGTGTTGTCTGTCAGTCAGTCAGTAGACACTAAAATGACGTCACATAAGGGACGCTTAACGTTGCAATTTGTACTGTCGTGACGAGAGTAAAACGTGCACATACCATGAATCACATGAAGAGTTATGCAATCTGAGGGCTAAAACACAGCATGTCATATGAACTTAAAAAGCAAGAAACAAAAATGTGTTAAATTTGGTTTTATTTACTCTTGAAACAGAACAATTTCGGGGATCCTGCGGGAGTACATCAATATATACACGTACTACCTCACAATCAGTGCTTTAAATATGTCAGAATCCGTGCATATAATGTTTCAGCACAGGAATTAATTACTACCCAATAGTTTGTCACACTCGCCAATCTCAACTGACTTAATTAAACTAGATATTCTTAAAAGATTTATTGAATTAACATCTTGTCCACAAGGTATAGAAATCATCTTCCGTCACCTTTGCCAACTTCAGGTATCTCTAAGTGAAGATTAATAATTGGATGAAGAAGACTAAACTGTTGGCTCCGAGTTAACTCATGTAAAGTGAAAAATCCTTCCCCGAATTCTGATACTTAGTGACTTAAACAAAATTGGGAAATATTATACTGCAGCAGTTTAATATAGTTCACACTGAAACGGTTGCTCTTTAAGCAATTTGATGATACAAATATATAGTTCACACTGAAACGGTCGCTCTCTAAAGCAATTTGATGACACAAATATATAGTTCACACTGAAACGGTTGCTCTCTAAAGCAATTTGATGACACAAATATATAGTTCACACTGAAACGGTTGCTCTCTAAGCAATTTGAGGATACAAATATATAGTTCACACTGAAACGGTTGCTCTCTAAAGCTATTTGATGATACAAATATGTAGTTCACACTGAAACGGTTGCTCTCTAAAGCTATTTGATGATATAAATATGTAGTTCACACTGAAACGGTTGCTCTCTAAAGCTATTTGATGATATAAATATGTAGTTCACACTGAAACGGTTGCTCTCTAAAGCTATTTGATGATATAAATATATAGTTCACGCTGAAACGGTTGCTCTTTAAGCAATTTGATGATATAAATATATAGTTCACGCTGAAACGGTTGCTCTAAGCAATTTGATGATATAAATATATAGTTCACGCTGAAACGGTTGCTCTTTAAGCAATTTGATGATATAAATATATAGTTCACGCTGAAACGGTTGCTCTTTAAGCAATTTGATGATATAAATATACAGTTCACGCTGAAACGGTTGCTCTAAGCAATTTGATGATAT
>NW_013671813.1:23615-34117 GCF_000517525.1 Limulus polyphemus | reverse complement strand
ATATAGTTCACACTGAAACGGTTGCTCTTTAAGCTATTTGATGATATAAATATATAGTTCACACTGAAACGGTTGCTCTTTAAGCTATTTGATGATATAAATATCATAGTATACCCACCACATCTTAGCCGACTGAAGAACCCCGATATTGAACGAAAAGCCTTATCGGAACTGGATAAAGCAGACATATTGTGGTTGATATATGAGAATACACTCATTTCTTACATTCACTGGTATGTTCTTATAATTGGTCGTATCATTGTTAAAATACAATAGTTACCTTATGAATGCAATTTATCAATGCTCTACTGCAGTAGTGATGTACACACGAAAAATACGCGTTTTAATATTTCACAAGTACAAGGAAAAAAAATATAGCTATATAAAAAAAAGCTATGTAGGGCTGGCTACTGAACTTGAAAAAGGAACCACACAAAATAGAGATGGAAGTAAACATCATTTATTCGGCTAATGATCACATAGCAGAATAAGGTGTCTGGACTTTATATGGATAATAAAATCCCTACATTACTGACTTCCCCACTTTATCTATCGAAAGCTTGATGTTTGAATAGAGTATCAGCTTTCATCATTATCCCTGACCTTTAGTTAATTTTAGAATACTACTTTTATGACTATTTTAACAATAGAGTAACATTTTTACGATTGGAAATTCTAGTTCTATTTGTTTTGCCAATGAATAAGCCAGTAAAGTAAGTATTTTATTCTGCATGTAAAGCCCAGACAACTTGGTCTGCTATGTGATCAGTAGCCGATCAAATGATATGTCCACCTCTATTCCTACCTTGTTTGGTTCCTTATTTCAAATTCAGTAGCCAGCCCTACATAGCTTTTTTACTTCGCTATTTTTCCCTCTTATATTTATTGTTTGTTTACTTTTTAATAAGATGGCGTACGTGGGTTAATAGTTTATAGAGTGTATTCTAAAAGCTTTTTTCAATTTTGAATAGAATAATAAAATAAACAGTCAAAAATCGTGAAGACTGTTTCTCTATCAAATGATGATAGCATTATAGTTACTGCTAGGACTAGGTAGGCACTAAACCTATTGAAGTAAATGATGAACGAAAATATGAAATGTCGGTTTTGGCTATTCGCCAGTTTTCGATTTTCGGACGCTCTGGATAGCTGAAAAGCGGCATATACACCGGAGATAGAGTGACTGTGCCAGGTAGCTCTTCATATGTAGCTTCTGATTTCCTGTGGAGAAAATGTTTTATCTTGGAACTGATAAAAGTTGTAGACTGCAGTCTTCAGTATAATAAAGATTTTTTTGTTATTGTTGTTGATGAACAAAAATTACACAATGGGTTATCTGTTTTGCCCGCAACAGGTATCAAAATCCGATTTTTAGCATCACAAGCCCTTAGCTTTGCTGCTGATCCCCTGGAGGCCCATCAGGCTATTTGATTTTGTGATATTCCTGACTGCAACTATTACATGCTTATTTTAAAGCTTGCTTCTCTCCCATAATTATATGAGAATATTTAGTTCCATAAAGCAAATCAGATCTGATAAAATACACTAGATACCCTAAGATTAGACTTTATTAATATGACACCAGTAGCGGAGGCTAATTTTTATTCAGTGTTTTTTGAAATGCAACAGTTTTATTAACTGTATTCAGGTATCCCAAATATGTTAGTGGTAAGTCCACTGATTTACAACGCGAAATTTGGGGTTCGATTCTCCGTGGTGGACATAGCGCAGATAGCTTATTATATTGCTTTGTGCTAAAACATAAAACAAAAACTATTCAGTGTATTTTCATTAAAGTGATTTAACGTAATCAGTCAATAGCTAAATATCATATTATCATATGATAAGATATTAGTTAATTCAATACCGTGGCAATACCCTAAACTTGTGTCGCCAAAATCTGGCAACAAGTTACAGTTCACTGTATCTTTCAGTAAGTTATGTAAGGAAATGTAAGATAGATGTTGAAGAAATGGAGTACATACTAGGACTCGTGCGTGTTCGAGTCTTTATTTACAACTATACAGATCTACGTGAATCCTATACTAGTAAACAAAATATGTTATTTCCAGTTCCTTTAAGCAAAGCAATCTGTCTTTTTATTAGTCCCCATTAGGACCACGGTAAGTTTACGGACTTGCAACGCTAAAATCCGGAGTTCGGTTGCCCACGGTGGACACAGCAGATAGCCCAATGTGGCTTTGCTCTAAAACAAACAAATTGGGCCTTTTACTAAAGCGTACAGGGCGCGACTTTCCTCTATAATGTGAAAATGATAGCTATTTTTCTCTGCTCTTATCACAATAGTACTGGTGAATAATTCACTTACGCTGCCTTGTGGGATACAACAGTTGTATCCTAAACTTCAAATAATTGTCTCCTTTCCATCAAAGTCCACACAGATGGGTTAAATAACTTTAGAACACACTTTGACAAGACAAATTATTATCCTTATCTCTATTAAACTGTGAAACTCACTTTAAAATATCGCCTGTAAAAGCTAATCACTCATACGCTAACTTCAGGTTTTCTTTCGCTAACCAATTTTCTGATTAAACTGCACTTTTCACGTCATTTTACTTTACTTGACTTGTGCTCGCTTGGTCGCCTATATTTATAGATTGCCCAACTGAGGCTTCGAACATTCTCTAAACTACGCGAGCGGTATTGTAAGGTAACAATACCCACTTAAGATAACGAGAAAAATGCCAATGATTCGAGTAACGTGACGTCAACAATATTAGTAAAGCCTAAACAACAATGTACTTGCAAACACAGCATACGAGTCGTACAGAGTTACATAACAAAATTTGTCACAATTAACGCTTAAAGCAATCCATCTTCAACACTCCTGTCTTCAAAACTAAACAATCATTAAATACATAGTCACGAAATAAACTAAATACCACGTACACTAAACAGTCTTGTATATCCAACACACCCTTTAGCTCATACAATTAGAAAAGGGGGCCTGATGATTGGGGCGCTCCACACGCAATCTCATGATCACAAATTGGAATCCCTGTCCTCGAACATGCTGGTTCTATGTGGATGTCGACGGGCCAGCTGACCCCAAACTATTCAGATTAAAGATGTAACGAGAGAAGACTATGTACAAGATTAAATTGACTATCACATCTCCACAAGGTAGTCTCAGACTAATCCTGGAATACTGCAATTCGACAAACCAATGCCGTACAAAAATTGACGTTTCAAAGGTCTGGTTTGAGAAAAAGTATAAATCATGGCTAAAGCTACCACAGCCTCTCTTACTTTAAACAAGTCCCCCAGTGGGACAACGGAAAGTTAACGGACTTGCAACGCTAACATCAAAGGGTTAAATCCCCGCGGTATACAGAATGAAAATAGCCAACTGTGTAGCTTTGTGCTAAAAATCAAACAAACAGTCCTTGAGCTGTAGTAACAAATATAATGTTAATTAAAACAAATGTATAAAATTACACTCAAGCCTCGTATCAAAAGAATAACATGATGCAAAAGTACGAGCAATATAACAATTCAAATCATAAAAAACAGATAAATTATCTTAAAAATATAAGTATTAATGCCAACAGAATGCCTAGAAGACAAATAAAATATAAGACTTCTAACTTATAAAAATCTATTTGAAACCCAATGATAATGCAAAAACTTAAAAGTATTTTAAAACACAATATTTTAAAATACCACTAACATAATATTAGACTATAAAAATAAATCACTAGTTAAAAAGAAAATGATAGCTGACAAAGTAACAAAACTTACTGCACAAGTTAAACCTAATGAGATAAGTTTGGCTTTGCTATACATTAAAACATCATTGAGGCCAACGCAAAGCAATAAACGACCGACCTTTCTATTTACGACCTGTAATTATTCGAAGCTATAGGTCATTTTTATTTATAAAAAGAAACATTTAAACTATATATACTTCAGACGTTACTATATAATACTGCTGTAAAGGTTCTATCTTTGGGCGGATTTTATTATTATTATTAATATTCGTCCCACTTAATTAATGACGGTAAAAAATTTATTTCTTTGACCTAAATCACAAATAAAATCTAAAAAGTCATGTAGTTGCTAACTCTCTAGTTTGTTGAAATAGAAATCCAAGTATTTTCATTGCCGAAATAACTTACTAATTAATTTATTGACTGACTGTCTCGCCAGTCAACAGTTCTCTTGTGCTTTTATACAATATTTGTTTCCCCAAGTTCCTAGAAGAGGTCGCATCAAATCTCGACACTTAGGAAATTTATTGGCGTGACAAATCATGACTAACTCTATACTTCCTCTAGCAAACTTTACAAAATATTTAAATCAAAATACTAAAAACATAGCCTATAACAGTTGGAAACATTTTAAATAGTCATATGTATTCGTCAACTAAGTACTATTAAGCTCGATGTTTAACGTGAAAATAAGATAAATCTCAGTGTCTTAGTATTCATGCATATCGAATGAAACTTTGGTTTTGTTGTTGCTAAGTCCAAAGCTACACAATGGGCTTCGTGCTCTTTTCTCTACGGGTGTCAAAACTCGATTGTTAGCGTCGTAAGTGTTACCGCTAAGCCACTGAGGGCTCACAAGAATTAAAACCGCGAAATGTGAATCTCCAGTTCCAAAAATCAGTTTCTATGTTCATGCCATCAACATATCTGACGAGACAACTTAAATGTTAAGATTTGTTTGTTTAATCACAATGTACTCAATAGGCTACTGGTAATTCTCCTATTAGAAGGATCGAACTCCAAATACGAGTTATAAAGGTTAATACTAACCCACTGGAGGAATATCAATTTATTTGTTTAGAATGTAGACACATAAACATGATCACGTTGTTTTAAAATACATTTATCATTACGACCTGCCTGTTTAGTCTTTGATACTGTGAAGCTTCTAAAAAAAAAATACAATTATTATTATTATTATTATTAAAACATTATTATTTAGTATACATAAAGTAATTACTTACTGAATAATAAAGTAATAAATATGCATGGATAATGCATAGGCTTAACGTAGATCTAATATCAGTACTGCTTACACAAACGTTCATCACATTCACACTCACCGATAAAATATCCACTACAACAATACAAGCTAGTCTGGTTCTTTAATCAGGCCTATTGCAGCAACAACGCCAGAAAATATCAAATAAGCAATTGTTTTGTAGAACATAGAAATAATACTAATAATAGATAATTAAACAAATATAAGAAAATAACACTTGTGAAACAGATAAAATCTAACTACACAAGTCGCGTCTCATGGACTAAATTGTTATCTATAACTTAAGCCTAGCTATGCTCTATAAACACCCTTAACGGCTTATATAATGAAAGGAATAGCTTCAGACCTATTACATCAGTTACATTAATTGCAAATAGGCGATCAAGGTCAGAACTATGATTATAAAACAATAATGAACTTAATAAAAGTCATCGCACTACCACTGTACCAGTCGTAATCCAAAAGTCATGACGGAGATTGCCTGTGGTAATACTAATAGTTAATAGCTCCCAAAAGCGTTGGGGATATCCCATCTATCACTATAAGACAAAATTCAAATACCAAATGAGAAACCAGTTAGCAATCATGGAAAATTAATTAAAGGTGCATAGTTGAGTGCATATAACTATAACCATCACGTCTCAACACTTAGTCTTAGTGCCTTTTACTGTCTGCAGCCAGTTTTAGGAAGGCAGTTACCCTTAAATCAAAAAGAGATGTATTAAACTCAGAAAGAGAACTAAAGTAAAACCACCCCAAAAAAAAAATATTTCTACTAAACATTACCTACTATTCTCCGCCCTTAAAAATTCCTAAACTAAAGTAAAATAATAACCACCCTCATAATTCTACTACAAGTTACTCCCATTCACCGTTGGGAGTCCCAACCTCCACCCTTCTCTGAAAGTATTTTATACGAGATCTTAAAATATATATACAAAACCTACCTTAACTTAAGAACTGTATATAATTCATATTTCTTCTTTGATGTAATGTTATTCAAGTATAGCACGGGATAGTTAAAACAAGCCCAGATACTTTTAGTTAGACATCCCAGTTATACTGAATAAATTTTAACGTTAAGTATTAAATGTAGCTAACTACCTCTAGTGACAAAAAGGTTTTTTCCTTATTGAATTTTTATCTAGTAATATATTTTCAAATTTATTATAAAACCTTCCAAAAAACTATTTTATTTGCCAGTATTTATAACCATTATTTACTAGTTTAGTTATAAATAATATACCATTATCCATAAAGAACTTACTATTATTACAAACAGTTAAAAATATGTTTCATTGTGATGTAATGACGCCTTTTAGCATCATACGATGAACTACACTATTGGGGGTGGATAGACCTAGGATGGGAAAATTAAATGTTCTTCTTTATCAAAAATATTCAATTGTACTTTACCATTTACTAATTTAACATCCAAATCTAAACAATTACCATATAAATGATCATTGTTACTCTTTTCAGTTTTAAGTTCTTTTGGATATATTAAACTTGGTGAAATGTACTGATTATTTATTGTAATTAGACCATTACGGTGGTTATTATTCTACTATAGTTTAGGAATTTTAAGGGCGGAGAATGGAAGGTAATGTTTAGTAGAAATATTTTTTTTGGGGGGGGATGGCTTTATTTTATTTCTACTCTTGACCTTAATACATCTATTTAAGGGTAACTGCCTTCCCACAACTCGCTGCAGACAGTGAAATACGGTAAAAGTTGAGACGTTGTGGGTACACACACTAAACTCTGCATCCTTAATTAATTTTCCATGACTACTAACTGGTTTCTCATCTGCCTTTTAGACTTTGTCTGATAGATGGGATATCCCTAACCCTTTTAGATGCTATTTTAAAAGTTTTGGAATTTTTCTTATATATATATATATATATGGTATGATAAAGCTTCGATAATCAGAACGATACCATAATTGCATAAAATTTATGTTAAACTTACCTACAAACCTAGGTGGTAGCCTACATAATTTCCACCTTAATTCATTCCTGCTGACTCATTCGCCTGCATTTTCTTTTCTTTTTTTTTTTTTTGAGAGGCTTTGGTGTTTTAATGTGTATTCTGTGTGTCTGTTTGTTTGTTTGTAATTAAGCACAAAGCTACACAATGGGCAGTCTGTGCTCTGCCCAACACGGATATCGAAACCCGGATTCTAGCGTTGTAAGTCCGCAGAAATACTGCTGGGCCACTGGGGGGCTATTCTTTTTTCTTTTTTTTTTGAGAAGCTTTGGTGTTTTAATGTTTATTCTGTGTGTCATTGATATTTCTGGCGCTTCCTTTTGTTTATATTTTCTTTCCAGTCAGTGTTCCGTACCTGACTGTCTCTTTTTTAACTGATATCAACCACCATTCTATTCTCCTTTCCCTTTCGTCGATCTCATAAGCCTAAAGGGAGGTATGGCTTGTGCCACATAGAGAGAGAGAGATTCAAAGTTTAAATTGAACGATTTAAATAATACGTGTAATAAACTTCAATCTTTAGCACTTTGTATGTGCTCTGCCACATCTAGTTTTCACTCGATTCGTTGCTTATGTACTTACTGCTGATTTACGATCACCCTTAAGTAAAGTTTGCCTAGAGGACTCAAAAACAAGTCGCATTAGAAGTTTTATATGTTTGATACCCTTGTATTTCTTGTCTAGCTGGCTGCTATTGCAGATCTCTGCTTGTTAGGTGAGAGCTAATATAAATCTCTGCTAGTTCCTACATTTTCCAGAGCCTCTGATGTTCTATATATCCCTTCCTTCATCACATGGAGCATAGTGAACAGAGATTAGTCTGACATTAATGACCCACAATATTAGAACCCATTCTAGGTTGATCAATCAACCGTTCTCACTAGATGAATGACAACAAGCTCGGATATTCAGACCGACGAATTTGCACGCTAACATTACATTTCAGCCACGTGAAAGTAAATCAAAGTTTTGATGTTAAACACTTCTACCGACATTACAAAGTTTTAAAACAAAAACTTAAGCTTTAGAGGTAAATGTTTAGACCAGTTTCGTGGTAGATTATGTTCGTTACACGAACTGTCTTTATATTCTAGAATAAAAATTGAAATTACTTATATTTGAGAAGTTGAACAGATGATACTGGAAATATTATCTTTAAGGCTGCGCTTTTATTGCCTTTCTATAACCAAACACGACTGAATAAAATAATTTAGAAAGTTTGTTTGTTTTTGAATTTCGCGCAAAGCTACACGAGGGCTATCTGCACTAGTCTTTCCTAATTTAGCAGTGTAAGACTCGAGGGAAGGCAGCTAGGTCATCACCACCCACCGACAACTCTTGGGCTAATCTTTTACCAACGAATAGTGGGATTGACCTTCACATTATAACGCCCCCACGGCTGAAAGGGCGAGCATGTTTGGTATGACGGGGATTCAAACCCGCGATTCGATTGCGAGTCGAGTGCCCTAACCACCTGGCCCTGCCAGGCAATTTCAAAAGTAAAACAAGTAATAAATTTGAAAGAATATCGTAAAAACCCTAAAAATGGTTGTAATGCGAACTAGAGTTTCTAACCAAACCAAACCACAGAATAAACTTCTGGTGACTCATAATACTGGAAAAATTATCTTTAAGGTTGCGCTATTATTGTCTTTCTATAACCAAACACGACTGAATAAAATAATTTCGAAAGTAAAACAAGTAATAGATTTGAAAGGATATCGTAAAAACCCTAAAAATGGTTGTAATGCGAACTAGAGTTTCTATTCAAACCAAACTACAGAATAAACTTTTGGTCACTCGTATATGAAGAAGCTATATGTTTTACATCTCTTATAAACTTTTCTCTATAAATAAGTTATTAACAAATATAGGTAGATATATGTAACCATATATAATCTTAGAAATAGTAATAAAAACATCAACTTAAAATGGTATAAAATACAAAAAGTTTAGCGTTGTTCCCTCTATATTTTATGCAAATGAACTCCATGAGTACGTTCAGATGGTGATAGGTTACACTGTAATTTGCTGCCATCAAACTATTCAGACAATGCCAGGCCAGCACAATGCCTGTACTATGTTCTTTTATAGTAATATCAATCCAGGAATGAAATGCCGCATAACAAGCATGCATAAGTTGAAACTTTAGCTTGTTAAGGACATTTTATGTAGTAACATTCTACGTTTTTCGTAGCAACTGTATTCAAGAATCTAAAGAAGGTATGTGAAACTATTAATAACAGAAGTGATCGAATAGAAAATCAAATTGTTCAATAGTTATGTAAGTTTCTCGGGTCACGTTCTTTTCGAGCTTAGACCATAGTTGAATATAGATCGATCTTTATAATGCTTTGCTGTTAATACAAGTGTGACTGCTACCATAAGAATAGTAAGGTACACATTAACTCAAAGTGTCTCAATGGATGGAGAGCTGTGCGATAATTGCTGCTGAGAAAAGGTAAATAAACAAGATATATAAATTAGCATTATATCACAAGAGAAGCGTGCCTTCTCTCTATAAATATATCGTAGTTCGAATTATTTCGGAAGAATCAGTAATAATGTTTTCGATGGCAGAGAGGAGAACAGCATCTTAGACAACGTAAAACATCTACAATGAAGTATAGGAGAGAGTATCAGTCTAACATTTGGACTGCAAGTAATCTTAAACCACAGAAAAATGATGGCACCACGACTACCGAAAAATACAGGCATGTTCCAATCCATCATACCATTATGACACATTGGACAGGTGATACTATGTTCCATGAAGACAATTATCTCAAGCACGAAGTTTACAGCTTCTGTGGTAGGATTCTGAAAGCCAGAGTAAGAAAATACCTGCTTGGAATTATAATCAACAGTGACCAACATATATTGATTACCGTATTCTGTCACAGGCACTTGACCAATTAGATCCAGGAATATATTTCTCAGGAGGAAACTGACCCGTAACTTTTGCAGATTAATGCAATACCTAACATGAATGATACTTCTTTGTAGCTGCATACATTGTGCAACTGGTTCACTTTTTTTTTCTTTGCACATTTAGAGAATACAACATATATTGCAAGGTGAATAATTAGTGAAGCATTCACAAGACTCTTTGTGCCTTTCTCCAATAAAGTATCCCATAATGTTCTATGAGCTTAAGAACCATTATCTACCTCACCATCCATTTGTGCCTTTCTCCAATAAAGTATCACATCATGTTCTATGAGCTTAGAAACCATCATCTACCTCACCATCCATTTGTGCCTTTCTTCAATAAAGTATCCCATAATGTTCTATGAGCTTAAGAACCATTATCTACCTCACCATCCATTTGTGCCTTTCTCCATTAAAGTATCCCATCACGTTCTATGAGCTTAGGAACCATTATCTGCCTCACCATCCATTTGTGACTTTCTCCAATAAGTATCCCATCATGTTCTATGAGCTTAGGAACCATTATCTGCCTCACTATCCATTTGTGCCCTACTCCAATAAAGTGT
>NW_013671813.1:19624-23112 GCF_000517525.1 Limulus polyphemus | reverse complement strand
TGTTCTATGAGCTTAGAAACCATCATCTACCTCACCATCCATTTGTGCCTTTCTCCAATAAAGTATCACATCATGTTCTATGAGCTTAGAAACCATCATCTACCTCACCATCCATTTGTGCCTTTCTCCAATAAAGTATCCCATCATGTTCTATGAGCTTAGGAACCATTATCTGCCTCACTATCCATTTGTGCCCTACTCCAATAAAGTGTCCCATCATGTTATATGAGCTTAGGAACCATTATCTGCCTCACCATCCATTTGTGTCTTTCTCCAATAAAGTATCCCATCATGTTCTATGAGCTTAGGAACCATTATCTGCCTCACTATCTATTTGTGCCTTTCTCCAATAAAGTATCCCATAACGTTCTATGAGCTTAGGAACCATTATCTGCTTCACTATCCATTTCTTTTCCCCAGTCAACATGTGATGGTAATACAGTGTTCTACACAATTCCATTTCTTCATAAAGATTTCAAAAGTACAGGAATTGGCAATCTATTGTTTATTGGCTCGAAGACTGAACATTTGCTTCAACTTTAGAATCTAGTTATTATCTTAATCTACTAATCGGTTTCCTCTAGTCCTTCATTGATAGCCCTTGTAGTATGTTAGTGGTACAAGATCTGGATCTGCATGCCAAGAGAGAGAGAGCAACAGAACATGTTCTAATTATATTACTTCAAAGTTTACGAGCATTAGTGAAAAAAACACGCTAAACGGAACAAACTGTCAGAAGTCTGATATCAGAAAATCTAGTTTCGACACACTCGTGCGTCCTCTTCAGTCTCACTTTGTCTTCTGGCAGGAAAAAAAACTGGTCATTTTCCTGTTGCTTGCCAGGCCAATGCTTAGTTGCATACAGTAAATTATCATTTTGTCAGCTTTCGGAAAGATATCACTCATATTCTCTTATGGTTAAATAACTTTCTCATATTTCCATTTCGACTTAAGTAAAGCTCATTCCGAAAACAAGGTAAAAAATCTAGATTGAGCAATTATACTCGTGTAAATGTAGTGCTACATTAAATAATGTCCTCCTTAGTGGCTATTTAACCTCAAAGGAATAACTTGGTAGGCTTTCTGCACATTTGTTATTTACTTTCTCTCTCCTCTCTTTGTTAAAAGATTAAGTTTTCAGGAAGAATTGCAGTGAAGCAAGTAGGGTTTGTTACATTCTTAAAGTTATTGAATTTCGTCACATTTGACGAAATTCTTACCCGAGCGTGGCTGACACATGTGTGTTCTAAGTAAGGAGTATAAAAGACTGGCCTATAATCATATAGCCATTTTGTTATGGATTCTTTGTGTCAGTTGTTGACTTGTGTTTTTAACACTACAGCACTAGTTAACGTTTTTAAATCTCAGACTCAAGGGCTCAGAAACCATGAAAGGTGGTGTTAACAGTTCTTCACTATACTCAGCAATCTCGAAGTTTTTAATTCTGTACAGGCTCATATTGAATACACCATTTTTTAATCATTACTAATTTCTACTTCGCCATTAGATACATATGTATATTAGTCTATAGTTTCTATATTTTGATGTTAAATTCTGTGGTTTCTAATCATACATTTGAGTCAGACTAATCATACATTTGAGTCAGACTAATCATGCATTTAAATCAGACTAATCATACATTTGAGTCAGACTAATCATACATTTGAGTCAGACTAATCATACATTTGAGTCAGACTAATCATACATTTGAGTCAGACTAATGATACATTTGAGTCAGACTTTTCTTTCCACCATCAAATATTATCAAATTAGTAGGTAAAATTCTGTCACTTTGGAATGCAATTGTGGCTTGATCAGCAGTCCATAGCATACGGTGGTACCTTGCAATGCTTTAATCCATTGATAATAATGAGAAATGCAACATACCAGTTTTAAATTTTGATGGATGTATACTAGATTTTTCTTTATACGTGGACGTTGGATTTTTTTCTGCGTTTCGTTTTGTTTTTTCACTGTTTATGTTGATCCTACAGAAGGTTTGAGCCAGCCCAAAACAGTGTCTCAGAGACTATTGGTTTAAATTGGGATAAGAGGTTGAAGTAACTATTTCATCCCTGTAATGTGTATTTTTTAATCATCTTAAGCTTTTATCTAACCTTTTCAATGTCTAGTATAGAAAGAAACGAACCCAGAGTCACAGTTGTAGTAGCTCTTCGCTTTCGATAACTTGAGTTCCACCAATTATGTTATCCACTGGATTAAACCATCACTCAAGTTGATGAGAAGCATGTTCCACTAGCCGAATTGACGAGAAGTATGTCCCACGAGTCATCTATTCTATGTAACCAAGTCATCTATTCTATGTAACCAAGTCATCTACACTATGTAACCAAGTCATCTACTCTATGTAGCCAAGTCATCTACACTATGTAGCCAAGTCATCTACTCTATGTAGCCAAGTCATCTACACGAGTATGTCCCACGAGTCGAGTTGGTGAGAAGTATGTCCCACAAACCGAATTGACGAGAAGTATAGCCCACAAGTCGAACTGATGAGAAGTATGTCCATAAGCCGAATTGACGAGAAGTATGTTCCGCAAGTCGAGTTGACGATAAGCATCTCCCACGAGTCGAGTTGACGAGAAGCATGTCCCACAAGCCGAGTTGATATGATGTCAAGTTCACATTTACTACTAGCCCTTCTGAACGAAAATCAGTCACTAAGTTCCCACAAGTCAGGTCCAACTGCCAAGATAGTTCGAACAAATTCAGGAAATATCCTAAAATATCTTTGGGTGAACTTAAATAGCTGTATAGCAAACCTGTTTCACGCCAGTCAATAATTGTCTTATTGTTTACTGCCAAAGGACCTATAATAATTTCCACTCTCCACTTTTCATTTCAACTATACTCTTGTGCAAGCATTTGTAACAGTAAGTAAATTAAGTGGAAAGAGGAGGCAGGAATTATACCTTCTCCTAGCTATTGTAATGGTTCTTCATCATTCAAGAATATCTGGTAATACACCTGTGGTTTTTCAAAGCAACATAATTTTATGACTCAGAGAGACAAAAAAACCTGAATGACAGTCATCTGCCACTTCGCCCATTAAGGCAACATACAGCATCGTGAATCGTCATCTTTATACTAGTTAAACACTTTTGGCTAAGTAGCAAGCAAACTTCATTCACTGACCAGATATTGAATCCTAAGCACTGTCATAATCCTACTTATTTTTTCTCCTCCTATGAAACATCAACAGAGGTAAAGACTGGGATAACCACAAAGCTCTTTGCCGCCAAATACCCACTTCAATATAAACGTTTTATTCCTAAAGTCTAATTGAACGGAAAAAGAATACATGTATTATAATGTGCATGTCTGTATTGTGAATGTATGTATATAAGGTGTTATTGTTCAATTGCATTAATTACAGCAAAACGTTTTCATTTTCAAAAATCAAATTTAAAAAGAAAAGTAAAGTTTGACTCAAGATAACTATTATATATTCGTCTAACAAGCTTAAT
>NW_013671813.1:17857-18766 GCF_000517525.1 Limulus polyphemus | reverse complement strand
AGTTGTCTTGTTTTATCCTTACAGCTGTTTTATTTTATCCATACAGTTGTCTAGTTTTATCCTTACAGCTGTTTTATTTTATCCATACAGTTGTCTTGTTTTATCCTTACAGCTGTTTTATCTTATCCATACAGTTGTCTTGTTTTATCCTTACAGCTGTTTTATCTTATCCATACAGTTGTCTTGTTTTATCCTTACAGCTGTTTTATCTTATCCTTACAGCTATCATATCTTTATGATTCCAGATTAAAATCATCCAACATATAAAACTAAGTGATCTTAGGCTTACTGGGAAGGTATGTTTACTGTTATCACATTTGCTACTGTCATGAGCTCAGTATAAGGGCAATTTCGGGACTTTTGTTATGTGCTAACAGTATTCCATATCGAGAAGCCCACATAAAATATGATTTATTTTAATCAAAATCAATACTGCTGCATATTTTGGAGACTACATCCCCTTATTAGGTCTCCCAACTATGATTGTTTGTTTGTTTTGAATTTCGCGCAAAGCTACACGAGGGCTATCTACGCTAGCCGTCCCTAATTTAGCAGTGTAGGACTAGAGGGAAAGCAGCTAGTCATCACCACTAACCGCCAACTCTTGGGCTAATCTTTTACCAACGAATAGTGGGACTGACCGTCATATTTTAACACCCTAACAGCTGAAAGGTTGAGTATGTTTGGTGGGACGAGGATTGGAACCCGCGACCCGCAGATGGCATGTAGAGCTCCCACTTGGCCATGCCGGGCCAAACCATTTATCATTTTAGTGTGTGTGTGTGTGTGTTTTCTTATAGCAAAGCCGCATCGGGGTATCTGTTGTGTTCACTGAGAGGAATCGAACCCTTGATTTTAGCGTTGTAAATCCGAAGACTTACCGCTGTCCCACCGGAGGACTCCAGCTAT
>NW_013671813.1:16045-16981 GCF_000517525.1 Limulus polyphemus | reverse complement strand
CACTCTAACTATAAAAACAACAATGGGGTTAATATGCACACCTACAGTAAATGAAAACAATTCACTCTAACTATAAAAACAACAATGGGTTTAATATGCACACTACAGTAAATGAAAACAATTTACTCAAAACATGAATGAACGACCCACTCCTCATAAAACACATTCTGTTACATAGATTTTTAAACAGCAAATTTTCTCAACTACTGTTCGGTATATATATACTAATATAAAAGCATCGTAAATTGAGTGTCTTCATATGAAATCCTTATCTCCGTGAAAGTTGCTACATAAAATTTATTTCCTTTGCAGAAAAAAAAATTAATTCATTGAATTATGGTTTTCCTGCTTTTAGCATTCCCAAACACATAATAATCATTTTTATGAAAATATATTCTGAGTCATTATAAAGTGAGAAAAACTTGAGCAATACTTAAAAGGACTGGATTTTTCTCGTCTTATGTACTTCCTTTTTTATATATGCTATTATTCATGTTATTTTTCTATGTTACATCTGTGAGTTTGGTATGAATAGTTTAATATATCCATCAGACATAAGGGAAATCACAATATTTATTTCTTTTAATAGCTTTTAATATATTAGCATATACGCTTAGGGAACAAAATGTTTTAAAAATCAAAATTGATTAGGCCCGAGTTTTGTGAATATCAAGAGTCATAACGTTGCATCGCTTATAAAACGTAATCAACTTTTTACACTTATTAGATCCAAGAAAACTACTTTACACAATTTATGCATCTGGAAATTGACTGCACTCTACACAAATATTTTGAGGAGACTTTTTCAGCCGCGTCATAGTGGCTCATGGAACGGCTCTGGGTTTGTTTATTATTGTTTTTTTTTTCAAGTATAAACTTTTAGCTCATAGTTCCGTCATCTCTTGACCGATTTGAGATCTAATTACAGTTTTGGAC
>NW_013671813.1:4606-15413 GCF_000517525.1 Limulus polyphemus | reverse complement strand
TGGGTCTGCTTGGAATATTGAATCCAAATGTCTCACAGAGATAGCTAGAGATTGATATCTCACTCTGAACATACCGGCGTTATGTTGAACTGGTAGAATTTTGATCAATAATTTTTTACAGTGCTGGTCTGCTTGGAACATTGAATCCAAATGTCTCACAGAGATAGCTAGAGATTGATATCTCACTCTGAACATACCGGCGTTATGTTGAACTAGTAGAATTTTGATCAATATTTTTTTACAGTGCTGGGTCTGCTTGGAACATTGAATCCAAATGTCTCACAGAGATAGCTAGAGATTGATATCTCACTCTGAACATACCAGCGTTATGTAAGCAGGACTCCAAGTTACACTTATCACAGGCAGAAGAACAGAAAACTATAGAGATTTACCTAGAAAATGAATTGGTGGTTATCCCTATGAGTGCTCAAGTAGTACGTTTTGGAAGGCTGCAGCCATGTTTACATGCAGATCTACCTGTTTATTTTAGGCCTGACACGAGAGTGCATTTTTTTTATTGAATATTATATATATGAATGTTTTCTGTCTTAGCCTAAAGCTACCTTATAAAGTTTCTGCATAGTCTTCACCACGAGGAATCACATAACTAATATGTAAATCTTGTTTTTGTTTGACCAAAGTAGATTTCCCCACATATTGCACATTTTAACACATAAATGTCCCCCAATGCTAAAATCAGGAATTCGATTCCCCCCGATGTGGCTTTGCTATAAGAAGACACACACTTTTAACACATAAATACAACTGCATGAGAAAGATCTTTTAATTCTAAGCATAACAGTTCGATCTGTGTTTCTAATAATATTAATATCAATAATACAACCTACCTTACAGAGTTGACATCTCAAGTTCTTGTAGTGTTGTATTGAGTTAATATCTTCATTATTTTGTTTATAACAAAGTAAACAGTTCAAGTCCTTAGGTTGTCTGTAAGCTACAATAACATTAACATTGCTTTCGGCTCTTCTTATTTTGATACATGTACAGAAGGCAAACAAAGCCTTGCTATCTTTAATACTAACTTGTAACCCTGGGGTGTACTTAGTAACGGCTGGTAACACTTCTGACTGATTGTTAGCTTTAGGGTTGCATAATTCGGCGCGAAACAGACAACTGTCTATTAGGCCCTTTGAATAATATCTATTTAACAAAAACACTTAATCTAATACTTCATTTTTCTATATTATTCGCTATCTATACAATTCTCTTTGTTAACGTATATTGGATATTTCTTTTGACGTGTCAAGAATGGCTACTTCTTAAATCTAAATAAGCATGGGAATTAAACGGTTTATAAAAAATATAAAATCTTAAAGATCAATTTAACTATATATATATAATTAAAACGCAAGTAGGTCAAACAGAAACAATAATACTAACCAGCATTAGTAGCTGTGTTTCATTGGCACCATCTAGAATGCACTGCTAAAGATTGGGTGTAAACAACATTTGTCTCTTAATTAACAATATACTTTCCAGTCTGTATCAAAACCTCTCGTGAGCAGGACACACTCAGATCTATAAGTACATATCCTTAATTATAACATTTATTGTTTGTTTTAGAGCAAAGCCACATTGGGCTATCATTGTTGTGTCCACCGTGGGGAATCGAGCCGCGGATTTTAGCAAATTAAGTCTATAAACTTACTGCTGTCCTACCGGGGGACTAATTATACAGTTGAAGGTGAGCATGGGAACAGAAAAAACGCTTCGGTATAACATAGCTATAAGGCATAACACAGTCGTAGAAAAAACTGCCCCAAATAATCAGACTATCATATTCAACTTATATGGGGCAAAAAGTAAACAGATGGATACATATCACAATCAGCTAAATATTTACAAAGAAACAAACATACTTGTTCTGAGCTGTGCTGTGCGAGATTATCTCTGGAAACGAAAGTGACTGGATATTAAGGGGTGGAAAGTATTTCTTATTCTAATCAGTCATGATGTCAAGAATAAACAAGTAACTATTTATTTGCAACTAAAAAGAAGTCGTAACTGCTTCAGCTATGTAAGTGAAAATTAAATTTGTTGCTTCATGCAGCTAGCGCTAGGGCTAGTATGTATTATAAATTTTGTGATAGATACACTAAGGATCCGTTGGCCGTGGTTATTAGGTATTCGCGTCGCGAGTGCTCAGTCCAGCGTTCGCTGCTGCTCTTAAATGCTGCGAATGATGACGCAATACAAGTTAATTTGAAAGCCATTTTCAACAGTCAAACTTTGCAAAGTTGTACAACTATACCAATACAAAAAAGTGAATACTTGCATCAGTTTTTTTGTTTGTTCTTTATTGCTGGATAAAGATTGATGGTAGTGAAAGTTTTGAAGTTTGATGGAAAACTTTACGTGTCTTTAGAATTAAAAGTAGGCAAAGCTAGTGAATGCAATCTTGCAGATTTATTCCAGAGGCACATTTTTTTCAGGATAAAGCAAAACAATTGTCATTTTTAATTTTGGAGAGGAATTGTAAGCATGCACATTTTATACATAATGAGCAAACTATGTAAAGAGAAAAGGGTACAGTAATTTTTCGTATTTTTATTTTGGCTAAAAAATTACCGTTTTTATTGCAATTAAATGAAACAAAACTAAGTTGACCTTAGTGGACGATATGTGGATCCCTAGTTGGTATGCCTTGACTGTGAATACGAAGATATGTGGTTCGCGTCCCGTTTTCACTTTGAGTGACGGTGATATCCAAATATTCTACAAGACAAGAGTAGCCCAGGAGCCAGTGGTGGATGTTGTGGACTGGCTGCCTTCCCTCTAGCCCATCAGTTCAAATTTAGAGAAAGATATGAGAAGATAGCCCTTTTGTAGCTTTGCGTGACATTCTATATCAAATAAACTTTTTCCGTCTCTTTTTGGATACTCTTCTTTTAACTAAATCACTGTGAATGAAACTATTTGTTGAATTTTCTTTAATAAAGATTAGGATTATGTCTTATTATTAACTTTTTTTTATAAATATCAAATTTATATGTAAATACATATTTACAAATTTCTTGTTTTGTGTTTGTTTTTTTTCACAAAACAATTTACTGTTTTACCACCCCACAGAGATAATCTTCTCTAAGGATGAATGAACCATTAGATATATTATACAACCTAGCATGTAATTCTACCAAATCTAAATCACTTACATCATTTTCCCGAATTAAAAAAACGATCTTATTGGTGAATTTTCAAGAGTTCCATATGTAAGTGTACTTAGGTATTTTTCGTTACCTGTTCAGTGCATTAGCGTATCTACCACCAGGCGAAGACATTTGAGGCCATGTTGCTTAATCTCGAGAGAAGAGCGTTTTCACAACAAGCAGAAGTGACGACGACGTTGACACACCAGCAGGATTAGGATTTGCGTGTTGATGAAGCCATCCCTAGAGACATTCTCCGGTGTTTCTAAACACTATCCTGCTGCAGGACGACGTTTCGCTGCTCAGTAACCATTGGAGCATACAAAAGAGTAAAACGTGTGTGAACACATCAAGTGCGTCGTCGCCATGGTTTCCAGCCATCAGGAACGTCACATGCTCTTGGAGTGTAAGTGGGCGAGTTCATTTGAGTTGTAAACGGGAGAGAAAGTAAACAATACTATTGACCCCGATATATGATAGACTATAAACGTCTAGCTTGTGAGAAATTTCAATGACATATTAGTATCACGGATAATTGTTTTGTGTTTTTTACATAATATTTAATAAGACTTGGATATTCTCATTCAATGACCCAATTGTTAGAATAAATCTACAAGTATCAGTTTGATAGAGAGTTCAGATTGCTGTAAAAACTAAGCCATTAATTTTAAATCAAAAACATACAACTTACTTGCCTTTTGAATAATGTCATTAAGTTGCTGAACAATAATAACTTGCATGATTTATATTATTTTTTAAATTTTGAAATGGATCTTCCTGCTAGCTTGTGATCGAAAATAAATATTCGGCAAACACAACTAGCGGCCCACACGTAAGTCCAACCAAAAAAAAAAAAATAAAAAATTAAAACTAGTATAATGTAATTTTCTTTGAAGATATGACATATAACAATATGTGTTAAATTATCACGTATATCACTCCAATAACTTAATTCAGATTGGAGTTAATCTACATAAGTATCACTTAGATATTAGTCCCTCGCCTGCCACCCCTTAAGATAACAGCCATTTGAAAGCTATTGACAAATTATGAATCCTCCTTTTCTATATTAAATCATGTTGGTTATGTGTAAATATAACAACTGGTTAGAAATTGAAAACTGCTTTAATAATCAAATTAAAGCAGCTTTAAATGAAGGTTAACTAACCACCAAAAGTCACATACAAAATATGTTAAATTTGTTAAATACTATGTTGATAACTAAGCAATGAACAATTTGTTAGATGCTATTGTTCATAACTAAGCAATGAACAATTTGTTAAATACTATTGTTCATAACTAAGCAATCAACAATTTGTTAAATAATATTGTTCATAACTAAGCAATGAACAATTTGTTAAATACTATTGTTCATAACTAAGCAATCAACAATTTGTTAAATACTATTGTTTATAACTAAGCAATGAACAATTTGTTAAATACTATTGTTCATAAGTAAACAATCAACAATTTGTTAAATATTATTGTTCATAACTAAGCAATCAACAATTTGTTAAATAATATTGTTCATAACTAAGCAATCAACAATTTGTTAAATAATATTGTTCATAACTAAGCAATCAACAATTTGTTAAATACTATTGTTTATAACTAAGCAATGAACAATTTGTTAAATACTATTGTTCATAAGTAAACAATCAACAATTTGTTAAATATTATTGTTCATAACTAAGCAATCAACAATTTGTTATATACTATGTTGATAACTAGGCAATCAATAATTTGTTAAATACTATTGTTCATAACTAGGCAATGAACAATTTGTTATATACTATGTTGATAACTAAGCAATCAACAATTTATTAAATACTATTGTTCATAACTGAACAACCAACAATTTGTTTAATACTATTGTTCATAACTAAGCAATCAACAATTTGTTAAATATTATTGTTCATAACTAAACAATCAACAATTTGTTTAATATTATTGCTTAGTTCTCACCTTAGCCAGCTGTACGTAGGCTGATCACATACTTCCCAAATGTTATATTTGGAGGAAGAGATAGAAACAAGATAAAATGATTCAACTCGACTGCACAAATACTCGAGATTCCTCACTTGGCTGAACCGAAGAATAGAGAAACAGTATAAAATTGGTAGTAAGGAGAAAAGCACAACATTCATAAGATACTGGATTCAAGTAGTTAATTAAGTTACAGAACGGTAGGTGTCGCGTTAAGAATACTACAGTTCATCAACCTCTCATTATCTTCAGTTTATCGTGGGCGAGTTAAAAATTAAAATTAATTAACCAGTTAGTTTCACGCATACCTACATGATCGCCCGAAGTCTTAAGCTAAAATTACTGAACCTAGCAGAAACACAACTCAATACTTAGTACCAAAAATAATAAAAAAATACATGAGCTAAAGCTGAATTTTGGTTATTTCTTTTCGCCAGCATTTTTGAATGGATTTCACTTATTTTTGTGTGTTCCATCAACCCAAGACACTTGCCCTGTAATCATTATTGTTTAACTAGACTTTTAAAGGGAATTTACTTATGCAAAAAATTAACATACAGATCGGGATATTGTTAATATTACCCACATTATAAAGTAGATTAGGTAGGATTGGAAAGTGTGTTACTTTTGAGGATGACTTATAACGTTAGAAACCGGTTTGCGATACCCATCGTGTTCACAGCACATATAACACATTGTGTAGTTTTGTTATTACCCCGTCATCTCTTGACCGATTTGAGATCTAATTACAGTTTTGGACTCGTGAGGTCAAACCCTTTCGATTAATATATTTGACCACGCCCAAAGTCTCTTGGATTAATTTATTCTAATCTTCCCTTAAAGAATTTCAATTTGAGGGTAGACTGGTAGAGATCCTGATGAGTAATATAATAGAATCAGGTATACGCGCGACCCACGCTTAGAATTTTCTAGCGCATAAAAAAATATAGCTAATGAAAAGGAAAAAAAGGTCGCATAGAATAATTTACTCTTATCCTGTCTAAACGTATCTCAAGTGCTGCGGCTATTGAGTATTTCCTCTTGTTTGAGAAGTCTCAACTTCTCAGACAAACCTTTTTGAGGATTTCCTCTTGTTTCATAAGTCTCAACTTCTCAGACAAACCTTTTGAGGATTTCCTCTTATTTCAGAAGTCACAACTTCTCAGACAAACCTTTTTGAGGATTTCCTCTTGTTTGAGAAGTCTCAACTTCTCAGACAAACCTTTTTGAGGAATTCCTCTTGTTTCATAAGTCTCAACTTCTCAGACAAACCTTTTGAGGATTTCCTCTTATTTCAGAAGTCACAACTTCCCAGACAAACCGTTTTTTATTTAATTCTTTTAACTACTTAAAATTGAGTTTTGAAAAGGAACACTTTTTCATCTTTATTCCTCAACGGATTTTACCGTAAAGTAAACAAACTGATGTAAAGCTTTTCATCTGACTCCAAAACATCCGTTTTCTTATTACACTTATTAATCCTTATTGGATAATATTAACAGTAATCATTACAAACTAATAGTAAATTAGATAAAATATATTTAAGCTCTTTAAGTTATATCTCATGATTTCCGCATAAAAGAAAACATACCCAAATAAGCTTCATTGAAATTATTACTATATTTACAAATGTAAACTGAAATAACTCGATTTCAAATTAGGCGTAAGCTTGGTGGTAGACATTTTACGCTTGATTTGTCAGAATTAATTATGCATTATATGTATTTTGACACATTGGATGGTTCTTAATGAAAACAAAGTTTTATTAGCAAATCACGAAACAATTTCACTTGTACAGAAATCCACTCGTGGCAAAAAAAAAGGATTAAACTATATTCTAAGTTAACCACATTAAGCCTCTCATAACCACTTGTTCCCTGGCGGATTTTACTTGCGAGTCATCGAATCATTCAATCCAACTTAAAACGATTCTGTTAATAATGTATTAGGATTAAAGAAAATTTATTTGTTGCTATCAAAACAAAAGCCAATAAAGAAAGCTGTTAATCAGTAATAACTTGATACTCTGGATCAACCCTAGGTTGAACTAACATATATAATTTTTAAGTTTTGGTTTCTTTATGATTAATAATTTTCAACTTAACATGATCCAGCTCTTATTCGAAACAAGGAAAATAAAAGAACAAAAAAGAAACAATATTCATATGCATTACCTAAAGTTTAGTTTCTGAAGTGGCTCATCATTAGTTTAGAAAACACACGTTTTTATATAAGTTAACTAATAGATTTCGAAATTAAATTAATTACAATTATGTTTTGCGACAAAAACTTTATTTTGTCTCAAGATATGCAAAGTTTTTTCGCTTACGGTAGGCCTAAGGTTTTTTGCTTTGTCAGTTAAGTCACCAGAGGCGTAGCCACGTTTTTCACTCGGGGGGAGGATATTTTAAGGGGGGGGCCAATAAATTAAAAAGCTGAAATTGGTCTAAATTTTTAATAAAATGGTCATTGCAACAAATCAAATGAAATGTAATAGTGTTTATATAAGGTTTATTTATTTTATTAAATGATACAAAACGAGTTTATTATACCTAAAAGCTGAAAAATAATACGTGATCAATATGCCTAGATTTTTTCAGGGTGGGGCGGGCTACGCTTCTGTAAGGCGCTTGATATTTGTTCCACTGGAATGTCACTAAAGGAGCAAAAATACAAGAATAATCCATTCAATTGCAGCTCGTCACATTTTGATGGTTCTTAGGAGCTTGGATCCAAATTAAATGTAAATTCAGTTTTACTGCCCATGAATAAAACGATGCAACGCAAGTTGCTTTAGTTTGTTGTGTTTACGAGATATCATCTACTGTTTAGCTATGAATAAAAGTTTGTACTTGAAAAACAAGAGGGAATTCTCGCTAGTCGCGGCAATTGAAGTTATTTAAGGCAGGATTAAAGTAAATTAATCTATGAGATCAAGAGATGAAAGAGCTATGAGCTAAATGTTTGTACTTGACCCCTCCCCCCCAAAAAAAACAAAACAACAACAACAACAACTCAAAGTCGTTCCATGAGCCTAACTATAATACGCTTTTTTATTATATTATGTAATAACAATAATTAACAGGACGCTTTCTACCTAGATATAGTACGCCATAAATATCTAGCAGCTTCAACTTCATATATATAATATTTGAGGATATTATTATGTATCAATTAAATAATATTAAAAAAAAAAAACTCCCGTATTTTTGTATAAAAATTAATGTGGGAAATTAGCCAAAGTATTTCTATAAAGCAATTTTGGTAGAGACTAATTTGCGTATTTCTGTATAATAATTAAAGTCTACGATTAGGTAAGACACTACCTCAGGTAATCATTCTACATCTTTACACGTATCGCAACCTCGCGGTTAGCTTCACTGCTAACATTATAACAATTATCGCGGTTAGCTTCACTGCTAACATTATAACAATTATCGCGGTTAGCTTCACTGCTAACATTATAACAATTATCGCGGTTAGCTTCACTGCTAACATTATAACAATTATCGCGGTTAGCTTCACTGCTAACATTATAATAATTATCGCGGTTAGCTCCACTGCTAACATTATAACAATTATCGCGGTTAGCTCCACTGCTAACATTATAACAATTATCGCGGTTAGCTCCACTGCTAACATTATAACAATTATCGCGGTTTGTTCCACTGTTGCCCCCAGTGGCACAGCGGTATGTCTGCAGACTTACAACGTTAGAAACCAGGTTTCGATACCCGTGGTGGGTAGACCACAGATAACCCATTGTGTAGCTTTGTGCTTAATTCCAAACAGACAAGTTCCACTGCTGTGATTACTAGAGGAATCTAACAGTTACTTCTACTGCTCTCGTTACTATAAGAATTATAGTATTGATAGTTATAGGAATAATTATGACGATTACTTCCCTGTTATCCATAGTAGAAGAAATATTGCTGCTCTCTGCTTTTATTAGTAACATATATTGAGATTATCGCTAATTTATTTACAAGAAGAATTATCTCGGAAAGTAGATTTCTTTTGAAGAAGAAATATCGCTACAATGCTGCCAGCGTTGCCGTAAGTTCATTTCACTTCACTGAAGAAGAATTATTATCGTTATTTCTATAGCCTTTCTATACTAAACGAAAATTCGCGGTTACTTCCATTGTTCGATTTATAGGAAGAATCGTAGATTTCTCTACTAGAAAAATATTATGGTTAGTTTCACGTCAACTGATGTAATCTAGACAAATATTAAGTAGTTTTATGTGTTTTTTCTGAAACTTTGGGTTACATATAATTTAAGAAATATTTATTATTTACAACTATAATATTGTTATAACACATATAGTGTACTTATTAATACAATTCAAACTGTAAGCAAAAACGAAAATATTTTGGTTGGGAATGTAATTAAACCTGAAAACAGCTTACAAAACATTCATATATAAATTGTGACAGGAGCATGTGACATGTTCGAAACATATACCTCCTACAAATCACCAACTAAACAAAATTATTTGGATATTTACCTTGCGTATATGGTTGACTATACGTTCTCTTAAAGTAATAATGAAATTGCAGACTAATGTTTTGGAAGATCGATTTTCAAAAAAAGAATTTAAAAAACTCGGTTGTTTGTTTCATATTTGACTCATCAAGAGATTCTTTCAAAAAAATAATCTATAAAACATGTAAAAGAATCTATAGTTCTAATATTTTTTGTTGTTGAAGTTCCATAGAATTTCTTTCAATAATCATTTTAGAACTTTACCATTTCAAACAATTCGTGGGTAGATTATGGTATTCTAAAAGTTTCGTTCCTAAGAGTGCTGTTCGAGAAACTTCCATACAGAATAATACGGAACAGATGATTGTAGCAAAACCTTTTATTCGAGGATTTTTTTATCGGTTTCTGTGATTGGTTTAGTCCACAGATATGGCGTCATGGCAAAACGACTACATGTGTGGTACAGGAATGGAGATGTACACAGAAAACCTTTCGGCTTCTTTCACAGGCATGACGTTTCCACAAGCCGCAGAGTAAGTTTCCGTGTTTCCCTTCTTGAAATTTTATATTGTTCATTTTCAGGCAGGTATAATTTTATCAAGTTCAAATTGTGCCTAAAGTGAAATAAAGTGTCAAAGAAAGAGAGAAGGAAGTGTAAGATTTTAAATAAGTGTTCTCATTTAAGTTCACGGTTCTTCGAAAAAGAACAGTTGATATATCATGTGCTTTATTTCTAAGTGAAGACAAAAATCATATATATTCACTGTTAGAAATCCCAATCATTATTCAAGTTCGGTTTCATAACACTTGTGGATATATTAGGTCGTCAAGAAATTAATGTCGCTTTTTTTTTAGACGAAAAACCCGAACAACTTATATATCAAAACAAAACATTTATTAAATGAAATGGTATCCATTCTTATCGATGATGCTTTTCCATCTTACAATCAGGTTGTTAATGCCATGATTAAAGAAATCACTTGACTTTGAAGTAAAAAACATGTCGATGTCCTCTTTAGTACCTTCCACATTTGCATACGTTTTCCCATTAAATGGTGTCGCAGCAAACGAAAAAGATGGTAATCTGAGGGTGCCATATCTGGAGAATCTGGTGGGTTGGGGAGAACTTCCCAACCCCCCTCCATAATCTTATGTTGCGTCAAAC